>NW_015551087.1:182042-188157 GCF_001515605.1 Sinocyclocheilus anshuiensis | reverse complement strand
GCTCAGATCTCCATTTCATCAGAATCATTAGACTGAATCATTAGACTGAAGCGACAGTCATCGATTCGGTCAATAACCGGAGCGTTCCTTTTCAAATGTCCTCTCACGTTGTATATGGGGAACGCATCCAATCATGCCGTGCTACGAGCAGATATAGAACTACCTGCTCTGCGAGCCCAGTTTAGGAGCACTTAATTAAGGACTCCAAAGAACATGAGCCAAACTGAGTCCCAAGCACTGCTGAGGACTACAGATATAACTATTTCCGCCCACGGGGGGAAATAAGCGAACTAAATAGACAAAATCGGACGTCTAAATTGTATAATCTGGCAAAAGTGGACGACGACAATCAGCCGGCGGCCGCACAAACCTCACTTATAGAAATTCCACTGGACCACGCCCAGGAGGAGGCCATTCCTCTGGTGGAGTGGGCCCTCAACCCTATGGAGCATTGCAAGCCTTCTGAGGTATAAGCCAAGGCTATAACATCTACTATCCAGCGGGAAAGTCTCTGCTTCGTAACCACAAATCAAGAAGCTGAAAAATACCCAGTAAGAGGAAGCAAACACTATAACCAACAGTCCGCGCTGTAATTTGGTAAGTTAGTGCAGTGGTTCCCAACCCTGGTCCTGGAGGCACCCCAACACTGCACATTTTGCATGTCTCCTTTCTCTTGACGCACCAATTTCAGTTCTTGAAGTCTCTACTAATAAGCTGATGACCTGAATCAGGTGTGTTTGATTAAGGAGACATGCAAAATGTGCAGTGTTGGGGGACTCCAAGAACATGGCTGAGAACCACTGATGTATAGTTCAAAAGTTGGGGTCAGTAATAAAATGGACTATTATAAAGACTATTTTGTGTCACACACAAACACACACACACACACAATAAGGGTCTTATCTAGTGAAACGATCTGTCATTTTCTAAAAAAATAAAATAACATTTTATATACTTTTTAACCACAAATGGCAGGGACGTCTAAATTGTAGAATCTGGCAAAAGTGGACGGCGACGACCAGCCGGCGGCCGCACAAATCTCACTTATAGAAATTCCACTGGACCACGCCCAGGAGGAGGCCATTCCTCTGGTGGAGTGGGCCCTCAACCCTATGGAGCATTGCAAGCCTTCTGAGGTATAAGCCAAGGCTATAACATCTACTATCCAGCGGGAAAGTCTCTGCTTCGTAACCGGCAGCCCTTTACAGCGGCCTCCGAAGCAGACAAACAGCTGCTCTGATTGTCTGAAAAGACCAGAGTGCTCAATGTACACTCTAAGGACCTTCACTGGGCAGAGTGGATTGGGACCCTGCTCGCCGTCTGCAGTGGGGAGCGCTAGAAGGGTAATAACCTGGGCCATGTCTTGGCTTGAGGACGACCTTACAATCGTTATGCCCAAACTCCAGACAGGAAGCACTGACTGAGAGTGCCTGCAAGTCACCCACTCGCTTGACCGACGCTAATGCCAAATTGAGGACAGTCTTAAGCAACACGGGTCACAAGTCAGCCGAATGGAGCGGTTCGAAAGGTCTATAGATAAGTCCCAGGTCGGTATGGTCTGAGGGCGAGCAGGATTCAATATCCGGGCGCCCTTCAAGAACTTAACGACCAAGTCGTTTCTGCCGACTGACTGGCCATCTTTGAGGGAATGATTCGCTGCTATAGCTGCCACATAAACTTTGAGCGTGGAAGGGTTATCCAGTAGCCCGTTATCCAGTAGCTCATGTAAAAAGGTCAGCACATGGGACACGTCACAAGATACCGGGTCCAGGCTTCGTGCTGCACACCAGTCATTCAGATTCTCTAGCCTCCAAAATGGTGTTGCTCACTCTCACTGGGAGTAGCAAAGGCTCCCGTCGAGGCTCCAGACATGAAGGCTCCACAGCTCCGGCTGGGGGTGCCAAATCATGCCCTTCGCCTGTGAAAGAAGATCCCTTTGTAACGGTATCGGCCACGGGGCAGCTGCTGACAGCTGCATTAACTAGGAGGACCAAGTTTGGTTCCTTCAAAGTGGGGCCACCAGGAGGATTGAGCAACCGACTTCCCTGACCCGTCTGATGACCTGAGGAAGCAAGGCAATCGGGGGGAAGGCGTATAGGCGAGAGCTGGGCCATTCGTGGGGCCATCTTGCTGCATGGAGAAATAGATTGGGCAGTGAGAGTTGTCTTCTTAGGCGAAGAGGTCGACCTCTGCCCTCCCGAAGACAGACCAGATTTTCTGAACTGTCAGAGGATGTAGTGTCCATTCTCCCGGAGCCACATTGCCTCTGGAGAGCGCGTCTGCGCCAAGGTTCAGACTGCCCAGCACATGAACTGCTCTGATAGAGAGGAGTCTGCTCTGTGCCCAAAGCAGGAGGCGTCGAGCCATCCTGTAAAGGGAGCGTGACCTGAGACCGCCTTGGTGGTTTATATAGGCTACCATTGTCATGTTGTCCGATCGGACCAGGACGTGGTGCCCCTTTAAGGCTGGCAGGAATGTTTTCAGGGTCAGAAAAACCACCATCATTTCGAGGCAGTTGATGTGAAGGCGACGCTCATGGGTCGACCAGGAGCCGGATTCCGGACAGCCCTCTAACAGAGCGCCCCAACCCATGTTGGAGTTACTACTTTCCTCCTGGAGGTCAGTCCCAACTGAAGGCCTGGTTGAAACAGGCGAGAAGTCGTCCAAGGGACCACAGCCTTGATACAGCGATGGGTTATCCTGACATTAAACTGGCCCAGGCGCCAGGCGTGGGATGGGACATGGGTTTTGAGCCAATATTGGAGAGGCCGCATGTGAAGCAGGCCTAGAGGAATCACAGAGGAGGCCATTAGGCCAAGCATCCTCTGGAAAGTCCTGAGGGGATGCAAAGTCCCTGGCATGAAAGATGCTGCCAGTCGCTGAATAGTCAGGGACCGTTCTGGTGTAAGCCATGCCCGCATTCGGGCCGAGTCTATAACAGTCCCCAGAAAGACCGCTCGCTGTCTGGGGAACAACTTACTCTTGTGTGGGTTGATTTTCAACCCGAGGCACTCCAGATGGCTGATCAGCAGCGATCTGTGTGTGATTAGTTCCCATTCTGATCGTGCTGAAACCAGGCAATTGTCGAGGTAATTGAGAATTTGGATTCCCATCTGTCTCAGAGGGGAAAGAGCCACGTCGATGCACTTCGTTAAAGTGCGAGGGGCCAGAGACAGTCCAAATGGTAGGACTGTGTGCTGATAGGCCACTCCCTCGAACACAAATCTCAAGAACGGTCTGTGGCAGGGGGTTATGTGGATGTGAAAGTACACATCTTTCAGATCCACTGTAAGAAATCAGTCCTCGGGACAAACCTGCACGAGGATCTGTTTCAAAGTTAACATTCTGAATGGCCGTCTCATAAGAGAGCGATTCAGAAGTCTGAGATCTAGAATTGGTCTCAACCTGCCATCTTTTTTCGGCACGAGGAAGTAGTGGCTGAAAAAGCCTGACTCGCTGTTCGATAGAGGTATTGTTTCCACGGCACCTTTTACAAGAAATGTTTGTACTTCGGACCGGAGAACGTGAGCCCTGTTGTCCGGGACCGAAGTGTGAATAATGCCTCTGAATGGAGGCAGCCAGCAAGCAAACTGAAGCGAGTAACCTCGTTTTACTGTGCTTAGAACCCAACTTGACACATTGGGAATGGCTGCCCAGGCCATGAACCGAGTGGCAAGAGGCTCTAATTTTACGAGTGGAAATTCGCCGCGTGTGGGCGGGGAATTTGCATTCGTCAGTGTGAGGAGAGGAGAAATGCTCTTTTGAATATGTGGGTCTGCTATCACAGTGGTAGGGTGTTTGGGCATGCACTGATTTTGCAGGACATGTCCAGGTTGAAAAATGTCTCCATCTCTCAGATGTGCTCGGAGGGATGGAGAATGAGCGCAAGCTTTCTTCGAGGGAGTTCCGGCCGAGGCGAGAACTGACCCTCTACTCTTCCTCTCTGCAGGCAGATCAGGACGGCTTCTGCGGCTCAGGGGCGGGGCCCTTGGCACTTTGGAAACGTGTAGCGTTTAGTCGTCCGGAAGTGCTGCTCGATCCCAGGCTCAGACTTCTGCCGAGGCTGATGCGGCGCCAGCTTAGCAGGCTGCTGAGTGGAAGGAGTCTTCTGGCGGCTTGGGGCCGCAGCGCTGGAGCGCTTAGGCAGGAAGTGACACAGCGCTTGTGACGTCTTCTGTGCCTCCGTAAAACGCTCAGCAAACCCGTTCACGGCTGTGCCGAATAGCTTTTCGGCGAGACCGGCGAGTCACGTCTTGGTCAGTTCTTCGCGAACTGCAGGCAAGAATGGAGTGGGCCGCTGGTGCGAAGATCGCTGACGGCGTACTTTCAGGAACCCCTCATCGAGTAGGCCATGGGCGGGCTCAACCAGGACCAACCACTCCAAGCCAATATCCTCCACTGCCTTAGAAAGAAAGCGGATCATCTCGCTGTCCGCGTTCGGCTGTGCTGAGCGAGAAGAGGACGGGGTGTCGTGATCTTCGCCGAAACACTCCCACTCTTCTGTATCTGATGCCGTCAAAGACATAGAATCAATCTCTTCCTCCGAGGCGCCGAAGGAAATCAAGCCGCTTGCAGCAGAAGAGGGGCATTGATCTTCCTGCGTGAAGAACACTGGTGACTCGGTGAGGCGTGGGGAGGACGGGGCACGCGGGCGCTGAGCCGACGTGACATTGCTCGAACCTGCTGTCAGAATCCCGCTGCTCCGCTTTTTCTTTTTCTCCGGGGAGAGAGGAAACGGGAGAGCAGAGCGGGGAGGACCACCTTCGTTAAAGACCACCTTTGCTCTTTTTTCAAGCTGGATAGCTGCAGGGAAAGGCGTCCGCGCCGCTTCTTCCACTGCCGGTAGCTTCTTTCGACGGCGGCGAGCAGAGAGAGCTTATTTTCCTTCTTCTGCTTCTTCCGTCCAGTGTCAGCGAAGAGATGACCCTCGTCGCTGAAGGAGAATATTCTGATAAAATGGCGCTCGGAGCTGACTTATATAGGGATCTGCTCCTTCCATTCTGGCGAGCTAGAGCTCCATTGGTTTGTGCAGCTACACAAACATGAACAAATCAGGCTTCAGTATCAGTGTAAACAGGAGTTTAATGTGAGAGAACATTCATACACAATGTGAGAGAACATTCGAAAGGGAACTCAATCTCATTTTCTCCTCCAAATTCAAAATCGTCCAACATTGTTGTCTTACCTTTTTTTGTAAAGGGCATTTTACTTTCGCCAATGTCACACGTGACCTTTCCAACGTGACTACGTAATGCGTGAGGTCGGGCTGGTGCAAGAGGAGCATTTGTGGTTAAAAAGTATATTTTTATATATATATATATATATATATATTAGGGGTGTAACGGTACATGTATTCATCCCGAACCATCACAGTACGGATGTCACAGTTCAGTTCATGCAGTCAGATGACGAATACAGTCAGTCATAGGTGATAAATCCAGAAGGGGGCGCTTGTAGTAATGCAAAGCTAACCGTCACAACAGGAAAGAGCAGAAGAAGAATGGCAAGTTCAGACACCACTCAAGAGCTCGAAGAACCGCCTGCTTGTTTTAAATCAGCAGTGTGGGAAAGTTTGGGGTTCTAGAGATGCACTGTTCGACTGGCTGTAAATCGGAACCAGTTTTTAGTTTTATTTTGGCCGATCTCTATTCCAGAATTGCACACAAACTGCATTGCCATCATTTCCCCAAATGTAATTTGTGTGGATTTTTTATGAAGTCTGTAAAGAGGAGAAAGTACTGTACCCGGCAGATCAAGCTCACTGTTTGCGATGCATGAAATACAGGAAGACAAATATGTGAGGGTTTATATGAATGTATCTTTGAGAGGAACTGACCGTCTCCAGAAATGTTTCGATGGCATTTTCTTTTCCTCTTACCTCCATATAATGCCCAATGAAAAGCTGTATCACTGCTGTTCCATAAGCGCCACCTGCTGTCATTTTCATTCGGTACGTCTGCTGTTTTATTTTGTGCAGGTGTCTTATGTAGCATCATTTCTCAAATCAAAAGTTCTGTTTTTGCTTTAAATCTTGAAATTGTACAATCTAATTAAAATAATCAAAAACAACTGCTCATGCTACATGTAGCATTACTGTCTGTTCAAAATAAATAAA
>NW_015551087.1:172520-180295 GCF_001515605.1 Sinocyclocheilus anshuiensis | reverse complement strand
TCCTGCTGACTTTCAAAGGAACTTGACAACAGGAAAGAGCATAAGAAGAGACGATCTACACAACAATCCAAAACAAGAATGGCAAGTTCAGACACCACGCAAGAGCTCGAAGAACTGCCTGCTTGTTTTAAATCAGCAGTGTGGGAAAGTTTGGGGTTCTAGAGATGCACTGTTCGACTGGCTGTAAATCGGAACCAGTTTTTAGTTTTATTTTGGCCGATCTCTATTCCAGAATTGCACACAAACTGCATTGCCATCATTTCCCCAAATGTAATTTGTGTGGATTTTTTATGAAGTCTGTAAAGAGGAGAAAGTACTGTACCCGGCAGATCAAGCTCACTGTTTGCGATGCATGAAATACAGGAAGACAAATATGTGAGGGTTTATATGAATGTATCTTTGAGAGGAACTGACCGTCTCCAGAAATGTTTCGATGGCATTTTCTTTTCCTCTTACCTCCATATAATGCCCAATGAAAAGCTGTATCACTGCTGTTCCATAAGCGCCACCTGCTGTCATTTTCATTCGGTACGTCTGCTGTTTTATTTTGTGCAGGTGTCTTATGTAGCATCATTTCTCAAATCAAAAGTTCTGTTTTTGCTTTAAATCTTGAAATTGTACAATCTAATTAAAATAATCAAAAACAACTGCTCATGCTACATGTAGCATTACTGTCTGTTCAAAATAAATAAACCGAACTCACATCGAACCGTGACCACAAAACCGGGGTACATACCGAACCGTGACTTCTGTGAACCGTTACACCCCTAATATATATATATATATATATATATAAATTGACCAATCATTTCGCTAGATAAGACCCTTAATCCTCAGCTGGGATCGCGTAGAGCCCTTTGAAGCTGCATTGGAACTGCAATTTGGACGTTCAAACCATTGAGCACCTTCTTTTCGACTGAAGACAGAAAGACATCTTGATCAGAAAGAATATCTTGGATGACATGGATGAGTAAATTATCAGGAAATGTTTATTCTGGAAGTGAACTAATCCTTTAACTAGCTGACTAACTTGTGTTTGATAAGGGTTGGAGCTGAACTTTGCAGGAAAATATATCTCCAGGAACAGGTTTGGGAACCCCTGCTTTAGAAAATACAAAAGCATGATGTACAAAGATATACACTGACCTTCCATGCTTTAGGTTTGCTTTCAGTTTTAGATTCATCATCTGAGGAGCTTGAGTCAGAGCTGGAGCTGTCCTGCTCCATTTTGATCTTCTTTGCTTTTATCAAGATCTTCCCTTTTAGGTCCTGCCAGAAAGAGAAGGCCACAATTTTTACACACCACAATTTTTTATTTCAGTATTATAGTACAATTTCAATTGGAACCATTAATAGGGCCCTACCAGACAATCTCAAACAGCGATCAGGCTCATGAGGAGTTAACAAATCACAAATATAGGCAGGAGCCTGACCCTTCAAGGCTTTAAAAACAAGCAGTAATATCTTAAAACCAATTCTAAAACTCACAGGCAACCAGTGAAGAGCAGCAAGAATCTGTGTAATGTGGTCACTTTTCTTAGTACGTGTTAAAAGCCTAGCAGCGGCATTTTGAATCAGCTGCAGTCTTTGGAGGTTTCGCCTGCTAATACCAGAATACAGTACATTACAATAATCAAGTCTGGAGGAGATAAAAACATGAATGACCTTTTCTAAATCTGCAAAAGAAAGAAATGGCTTAATCTTTGTTAGCTGCCTCAGTTGTGCAAAGCAAGACTGCACCATTTTGGTCACCTGGGCATTGAAGGACAGTTCAGAGTCAAAAATTACACCTAGGTCGTGGGCATCTTTTTGAACATTATTAGATAATTATTATTAGATAAGGCACCCAGACTAGAGGAGAGATTATTAATGCTACTTCTACTGGGGTAATTATAAGCACCTCTGACTTGGAGTCATTCAACTACAGAAAATATTTTTAAATCCAATTTTTAATCTCGCTGAAGCCGGACATAATATGGGATGTATCAATAATACCAGGCTTTATCGGGATATACAAATGTGTAACATCTGCATAGCAGTGGAAATCAATGTCATAACTACGCATAATTTGAAAGTAGATCCATGAGGGACCCCACAAAATAGAGGAGCATGAGAGGAGGAGGCATCTCCAAGCACTACAGAAAAGGACATGATAGACAAATAAGAGATATACCAATCCAGAGCTACATCTCTGATACCAACACAAGTCTTTAGACGGTTTATCAAGATATTATGGTCCACTGTGTCAAAGGCTGAGCTGAGGTCAAGAAGAATTAAAATGGAGTACAAGACAGTATCGGCTGCAAGCAGTAGGTCATTAGTGACCTTACCAAGAGCAGTTTCAGTGCTATGTTGGGACTGATTTTTTTTTTCATAAAAGAAGTCAGTTGCATGGACACAACTTTTTCTAAAATCTTTGATAAAAATGGCAACTTAGAGATGGGTCTAAAATTACTTAAATTAGAGGGGTCTAGAGAGGCCTTCTTTAATAATGGTTAAACGGTGGCATGTTTACAATGCGCTAATGTTGAAGGTGGACAGGAGTCAACATCATGTTCTCTGAAATCAGTGTTAAACTGCTGCCTAAATCTCCACTATTTTATTATAAAAGTAATTCAAAAAAGCGTCACAATTCTCTGGAGTAAATTCAACTGGCTGCCTGGGCAGAGGACCTATGATAAAATGAATGCTTTTAAAAAGTATTCTGGGATTATGTCCTATTTTAGTAACCAGGTCTGAAAAATAAGTGTTCCTTGCTTCTTTGTGTACATCAGTGTACATCAGATTTTTTAAAGAAGCAAGGGAGACACTGAGTTTATCCTTTTTCCACTTTCGTTCTGCCTTCCTACATAGTTTCTTTGAGTTTCTTAATTCTTCAATTAACCACGGAAAAGAAGAATTATGGTATGCTCTTGATGCCTTAGCGTTTGTTTTCTCATGTTTGTTTAGTTCATTAGGGCCCGAGCACCGCGGTTCAAGGACCCTCTTGTAATTGCTCTTTTTTATTATTATTAGGGCCCAAGCCCATAGTGGCAAAGGCCCCTATTATTTTCCTTAGGATTATTCTTCTTCTTTACTATTTTTCATCAAGGTTTTGGAGCCCTTAACCTGCTCAAAAAATTGGCACACACCTTGGAATCCGCAGCCATTAGAGCTGGGCAGAGACTGGTACACGGGCATGGCAGAGGGGCTCTATAGCGCCCCCTGGATTGTGGAGGGCAATATCTCATGCATATTTGCACATATACATATGAAACTCGGTACACATATAGATTTCATCGAACCAAACAACTTTCATACTGCATGTCATTAGCTCCACCCAACAGGAAGTCAGCAGGGTTTTGTGAAAAACACATGCTCTGGAATTTGCAATACTCCTCCTAAGGTTTTCAACCGATTACCACCAAACTCAGTCAACATGATCTCAAGACATTGGGGATGCTAAATTGCGACGGGTTTTTTGATATCTCAAATGGTTTGGCCGTGGTGAAGCAACAAATTTATGTCAAGAAATGAGAAACAGGAAGTGTCTAATAACTTTGCCATACAGGGTCTGATTTGGATCAAACTTTAGCAGTTTGTTCATTGTATGATGATCATATAGATGAGACTATTGTGAGTCATAGCGCCACCAGCTGGTAGCAGGAAGTATGTTACTTTTTCTCCATTTCTGTCACCAAGGGAGTTTTGGTTCCTTGCCACTCGGTCATCAATGAACTTACTTTATATGGAAAAATGAATCTTTGTTATTGTCTTCTTGCATTATTGACAAACTATTTTCCTGTTTGACACTGTAAAGCTGCTTTGACACAATCAGTATTGTATAAATCGCTATACAAATAAAAGTGACTTGACTTGACTTTTTAAAACACTTTGAAATTGTCATCTTATATTTACCCAATTTGCTTCAAGCTTCATCACAATAATGTCAAATCACGGCCAATGTAAAACTGTGAAGGGAATCTTGATATCTTAAAAACTGTTTCCATGGCAACGAGTCAAACTTTTTTGACTAACAAACTAACATTTTTGGGGGGTGTTTTTGAGTAATTTAACATGCTTAGAATTGAATGAAACTTGACACACACATCAGAGTTATCGACCGTTAGACACTGGCAAAGCTCATAAATGGGTCTGGAGGAGGCACTCTATAGTGCCACCTTTTGACAAAAGTGAGGGATTTAGTTTTATCTACAGTCACAAAACTTGGTACATATATTGTTCTCATCAAGCTGGACAACTTTCTAATTTACAGTCATTAGCTACAACCAACAGGAAGTCGGCTATTTTGGTTTGAATGTGGATTTTTGGAAAAAGCAGGCTGTGGATTAATGCATACTCCTCCTAGGAGAATCATGCAATTCACACCAAACTTTGTCAACATGATGCCAAGATACTGAAGATGCTAAATTGCAAATGGATTTTGTATATCTTGAATGGTTCTTGCCATGGTGATGTATTAAAGTGACAGTAAAAAAGGAAACAGTATTTTTCTTATATCTTTAAAGTGTATTATCCAAACTCATCTAAACTTTTTACATATGGAGAACAAGTAATTTTTATATCTGTCATTTTTAGGAAACATGTTTAGTTTCATTAATTTACAATGCTCTATGGCTAAAAGAAAATTAAAAACTATTAGACATTTCAGCTGACATTTCAGGCTGTAATACTAATGTTGTCCACTAGCCTAATCCTCTTACTGCTATGTTTGCAATAGTTAGATTGACAAACAAATACATAGAATAAGTTAATATACTGTACTGGCAATTTATATGTAATGATTTCACAAATGCTTATAGATCATTCAAAGTTGTGGTAACATTTTACAATAAGGTTTAATTTTTTTAATAAGTTAATGCTAATGAACTAAAAATGAACGATATATTTTTTACAGTATTTATTCATCTTTGTTAATGTTAGTTAATAAAAATGTCCATGTTAGTAAATGGAACATTAACTAATGTAAACAGCTACAATTTTAAATTTTAGTTAATAATGTATTAGTAAATTGTAAACATAATATTAAATAAGATTCATAAATGCTATATAAATATTGTTAATGTTAACTAATATAGTTCATGTTAACAAAGGAAACCTTTTTGTAAAGTGTTACCAAAGTTTTATATATTGTTCTCTCTGTGTGTGTGTGTGTGTGTGTGTGTGTGTGTGCTTCTCAATTCTTATTTGTGCATCCTTGTTTCCTTTCCTCGCATCTCAACTCCACACCTTCAGGATGTGAGGGAAGGACACAAGGAAAAGACGCGAGAATGGAGGATATATAATTTAGCGTAATATATCATATATAATATATCATATAGCGAGGATATATAATTTCACTTGATTCAATTCCTCCATCCTCGTATCTTTTCCTTGTGTCCTTCCCAGGTTCCCATAGATGTATCCTTCGCTGCCTTTGATATCCCACAATCCTGTGCGTTCCATTCCATGACGGTTGAGCTAAAAAATAAAGATGGCATCTGAAAGTTGCGTTTGGTGGTCAGTTTGTGTGTAAATGTATATTTCTGACTAACTTTTTTCACTTTTGATGTTTTTTTCTAGCGAGAAATCAGTATTATAGTAATTAAATATTTGTTTAGTTATCACCAAAACGTGTTCTATTTTGTTGTAGATCATTAAACCGTTACACTGCCTCAGAAGCCTGGCCAAAATCAGTTTTTATGAGGTGCCTTCGTGCAAAAACGCTGCCTGCAAAGTCATTGCCTCATACGGCAGCAAGGCAGCAAGTCAGCTGCCTAAGTTTTCGGATGCAGCCTACATATCCTCGCTACCTTTAGCGTCACTTCAAAGCGTCATCAGCTGTGCTAAAGGTATCTGCCCTTATGTTGTTAAAGTTTGTTATTTAAGACATTCATAATAAATATTAATAAAGCAAGATACCCTGTTTAAAATATATGACATGTATGGTTTATTTAAACTGCAAAGGTAAAATATAAATTTAAATTATTACAACAGATGTGAAGGGGGAGGAGAATTTATACGTGCGTCAGGTTTTTCGATGAAAAACAATTCCGCAAAGGATAAACCTCTGGGTGCTTCTCAATTCTTATTTGAGCATCCTCGTTTCCTTTCCTCACATCTTCGCTCCACCCCTTCAGGATGCGAGGGAAGGACACAAGGAAAAGACACAAGGCTGGAGGAATTGAATCAAGTGAAATGATATATCCTCGCCTCCTTTAGCGTCACTTCAAAGCGTCATCAGCTGCGCTAAAGGGATCTGCCCTTATGTTGTTAAAGTTTATTTAAGACATTCAAAATAAATATTAATAAAGCAAAATGGCCAGTTTGAAATATATGACATGTTTGGTTTATTTAAACTTTAAAGGTAAAATATAAATTAAGATTATTACAACAGATGTGAAGGGGGGGAGAATTTATACGTGCGTCACGTTTAGTCGATACAACACTTCCACAAAGTATACACCTGTGTATCCTCGCTCATGACTCCTCAGGAAGCCTCCTCACTCCTCGAGAGAATTGAGTTGTCCTACAAAATGGCTGAGCTCAATCGGTTTCCGGGTCATAGGATGGAGGACGGAGGAGCGGGTTGTGGATAGAAGGGATACAGCAAAAACCAGAAGCTAACAATAAATTAAATTTTCTAACTATTAGATTGTGTTTTATTAATGTCTACACCTAACCCAACCCTAAACCTACCCCTTACAACAATGCAAAAATAGTAATTATTGTTGTACAGTGTGAGAAAAATTACGCTATATTGTTGTGTGCATACCCAGTAGTTTTTTGCGTATCCCTTCTAGCCTTAACTGGAGGAGTGAGGAAATATTAGGAGGGATATTGAGAAGCACCCTGTTTCACACTCTGATGTTCTAGAGAGTAACCCTTTCACAACCCTGGGTGCTTCTCAATTCTTATTTGTGCATCCTCGTTTCCTTTCCTCGCGTCTTAGCTCCACCCCTTCAGGAGCTTCAAAGCGTCATCAGCTGCGCTAAAGGGATCTGCCCTTAAGTTGTTAAAGTTTGTTATTTAATATATTCATAATACATATTAATAAAGCAAGATGCCTTGTTTGAAGTATATGACATGTATGGTTTATTTAAACTGCAAAGGTAAAATATAAATTAAAATTATTACAACAGATGTGAAGGGGAAGAGAATTTATGTGTCAGGTTTTTTTGTCGAAAAAGACTTCCGCATAGGATACACATGTGTATCCTCGCTCATGACTCCTCAGGAAGCCTCCTCACTCCTCGATCCTCGCCTTCTCGCTATGCAATTAAGAGAATTGAGATGTCCTATACAAGATGGCTGAGCTGGATCGGTTTCTGGGTCATAGGATGGAGGAAGGAGGAGTGAGGAAACGAGGAGGGATATTGAGAAGCACCCAATGATCTGCTGGAGAAGAAGTCTTCAGCTGTAATGCCTGTTGTGATAATGACAATATTACTAATTTTTAATGGACAAAATTGTTGCATTTTAATGTAAGGTGACCAGGTTTCAAATGAAAACAAATGGCATATTTCCTAGTTTAGTGGCTATCATTAAATCTCAATCATTAAATCTAAGTTTTTTTTTTTTTTTTAATTGTTGCACATTACCCACATATTCAAATTATTAACCATTTGTATGATGTTTGTGGGTCAAACTGACTAACTGGTTTTAATACAATTCACCAGAAATCACACTGTACAGGTGCATCTCAATAAATTAGAATTTCGTGGAAAAGTTCATTTATTTCAGTAATTCAACTCAAATTGTGAAACTCGTGTATTAAATAAATTCAATGCACACAG
>NW_015551087.1:158385-170681 GCF_001515605.1 Sinocyclocheilus anshuiensis | reverse complement strand
TATAAATGTATACACACATATACATACACATATACATACATACACATATATACACATATACATACTATATATATATATATATATATATATATATATATTATTTTTTTAAATCTGGAGCAAATGGATTATTTCATAAATATGGTATATGAAAGCACATTAAACGTTTTTGCATGCCGTCACTTGCCCGATGGAAGAAACCATGGGTGCTTCTCAATTCTTGTTTGTGCATCCTCGTTTCCTTTCCTTGCTCGAGCTGCTTCCATCTTCGCTATCTTCGCTCCACCCCTTCAGGATGCGAGGGAAGGACACAAGGAAAAGACACAAGGCTGGATCAAGTGAAGCGCTAAAGGGATCTGCCCTTATGTTGTTAAAGTTTATTTAAGACATTCAAAATAAATATTAATAAAGCAAAATGGCCAGTTTGAAATATATGACATGTTTGGTTTATTTAAACTTTAAAGGTAAAATATAAATTAAGATTATTACAACAGATGTGAAGGGGGGGAGAATTTATACGTGCGTCACGTTTAGTCGATACAACACTTCCACAAAGTATACACCTGTGTATCCTCGCTCATGACTCCTCAGGAAGCCTCCTCACTCCTCGAGAGAATTGAGTTGTCCTACAAAATGGCTGAGCTCAATCGGTTTCCGGGTCATAGGATGGAGGACGGAGGAGCGGGTTGTGGATAGAAGGGATACAGCAAAAACCAGAAGCTAACAATAAATTAAATTTTCTAACTATTAGATTGTGTTTTATTAATGTCTACACCTAACCCAACCCTAAACCTACCCCTTACAACAATGCAAAAATAGTAATTATTGTTGTACAGTGTGAGAAAAATTACGCTATATTGTTGTGTGCATACCCAGTAGTTTTTTGCGTATCCCTTCTAGCCTTAACTGGAGGAGTGAGGAAATATTAGGAGGGATATTGAGAAGCACCCTGTTTCACACTCTGATGTTCTAGAGAGTAACCCTTTCACAACCCTGGGTGCTTCTCAATTCTTATTTGTGCATCCTCGTTTCCTTTCCTCGCGTCTTAGCTCCACCCCTTCAGGAGCTTCAAAGCGTCATCAGCTGCGCTAAAGGGATCTGCCCTTAAGTTGTTAAAGTTTGTTATTTAATATATTCATAATACATATTAATAAAGCAAGATGCCTTGTTTGAAGTATATGACATGTATGGTTTATTTAAACTGCAAAGGTAAAATATAAATTAAAATTATTACAACAGATGTGAAGGGGGAGGAGAATTTATTAGTGCGTCAGGTTTTTCGATGAAAAACACTTCCGCAACGGATACACCTGTGTATCCTCGCGCATGACTCCTCAGGAAGCATCCTCACTCCTCGATCCTCGCCTCCTTGCGGTGCAATTCGAGAATTAAGATGTCATTCAAGATGGCTGTGCTCGATCGGTTTCCGGGTCATAGAATGGAGGACGGAGGATCGAGGAAACGAGGAGGGACATTGAGAAGCACTCTCTGTGTTTCGATTCCGCCTATTGATTCCTGTGCGCGCATCTTTTCTTTTTTTTTTCATCTGTGAGGACCCGATCTGCCAGGACCTTCCTCGCTATCCTAAGCACTCTAGTGTGGCTACACTTGCGATCAGCAAATAACAGCTAACTATAATATTTGCGAGAATCTAACATGTTGCAAGAGAGGTGTCACCACCAACATGACAAAGCACTTTAATTAAACAGATCGTTAAAGATCGCGAACACGATTCAAACACCGTTTAGGAAACGTGATCGTTCCTAAATGACAACGATTCAGCTGTTAACCCTTTGACATGTGCGATCACAACAGTGTGATCAACTTTCTGTTCGTTCCTGTGTGATTTGAATATTAAAATCTGTGTTCATGCTGCCGCTGACCTAAACAGAGCAGCTGTCATGTACAGAATATGTATGAAACAACTTCACACAGTCTTTTCAGTCACACAGTATCATTATTTCTGTGTTACAATCATTCAAATAATCACAGAAGTACTGGGAAAAAAAGTTTATATAAACACTGATGTGTAGCGATTAAAATAGAGTAAATCACCTTTTGAAAGTAATTTGACATTTCAAATGCAGAATTATCAATTACGTTGTTACGCCAGTAGGTGGCGAAAAGGAACTGCTAAAAATGTATTTGATTCATTCAAGAGATTCGTTCAAAAACACTGATTCATCCAATAATGCAACGAGTAAATATTAAGTGAGTCATTAAATCATTCATTCATAAATTACATGTGATTCTTGTTTTAAAAAACAAAAATCACATGTAATTTATGAATAAAAAAAAACTCAATTAATCCAGAATTGTGCAGCTCTATTTTGCACACAAATAGCTCTTAATCGAGTCCAGTTTTTATGTAGCCTGCTGATTTTTGTTCATGGTATTCAGTTGAAACTAAATGTTTTGTAAAATAATAAATATGACACAGACACAGAATAAATATGTTTGATATCTAAATGTTTGAATTCATTTTTTGAAACCACATTGGAATCGGAATTGATATGATATGAATTCAAACGATAGCCAACCCTAGTGTCATTAACAACCAGACTGCTAAAAAATAAATTATACAGCATTTATTTCTATGTAAAATAATAGATTTATTATGGAAAAAAACACATTGTATTGCATTTTACAAATAATGCATGTGCATTATTCAAATAATGTGTAAGGATAAAAATATGCGGATTAGTACTGGTTGAAATAAATAAATAAAACAAAATGTAATATATTGTGAAAACCCTTTGCTGCTGAGAACGGTTTTCAAATATAAAGACTTGCTTTTATTATGTATTGCATTTGGATGTATATTTAGACATTATCAGACTACTTTTGGTCACAGTTTAGATTTTATTTTATTTTTTATTAATTCATTTTTTTCAGTGTTGTTGAATCTTCTGTCTCCACTAACTGGTGTCAATGAGCAGCTGATCTCACTCTATCTGTGTGTGTGTGTGTGTGTGTGTGTGTGTGAGAGAGAGAGAGAGAGAGAGAGAGAGAGAGAGAGAGCGAGCCTATTTACACTCTTGATGGTTTAAATGTCTATTCATTTATATTAGTGTGATTTTGGCTGCATTACAGCTTAAGAAATCTCTTAGGCCTTATCTTTTTCATGTTACTTCACAGTACATTAACTAATGTTAACAGATACAACGTTAAATTTTAATAATGTATTAGTAAGTTTTTTATATATAATTATTGTTCATGTTAACTAATGAAACCTTATTGTAAAGTATTACCAAAGATGTATGTTTTTCTGTGTGTGTGTTTTGCACTCTTGGGGCCCTATCATACACCCGGCGCAATGCAGCACCATGTGCGACGCAAGTGTTTTTTGCTAGTTTCAGCCCAACGCAGTTGTCAATTTCACGTCCTGCGCCACGTAGTTTAAATAGCAAATGCATTTGCGCCCATTTGTGCAGCCATGGGCATGCTGGTCTGAAAACGAGGTGTGTTCAGGCCCATTGCTATTTTGAGGCAACTGAAATAGACTGCGCCATTGACCAACAAAAACCTGGTGTAAAATCTGGTGCAATTTATTTATTTTTTGTTATTTAAAGAGCGCGTTAGTAATATGCGCCTATAGGCGGGTGCACAACGCGCGTACACTTTGCTTATTACTCACACAGGGATGCACAGCAGCACACAAACATTTTTAAAAATGAAAAATGAAAGGATTAAAATGTAAAAGATTATTATTGTGTACATAAATATAAAAATGCCTACATATCTTAATGCATAATGGATAGTCATTGCATGTATCAGAATTAGCCTACCTATTTGTAGTAATGACGAATTAAATTGGCTAATTATTTGACCAATCGTGCCAATTCACACATGTATTTAAACTGACTCGTCAGGTTGAGGGTGTCTATCAACAACCAGTAAACCATATCAAAGCCTGGATCCATTGCGGACTACTGAATGACTGACTGACTACTGAACATGTAATTTGAGCAAAACACCACTCGTCGAACTCCTCAGTTTAATGTCAGTGTATTTGATCAGTAATGTATTTTTGAATTGTTCAGCCAAATGTACCTGATCGGCCAAAGAATTGGGAGATGGAGGAGGCAGAGGGTCCACCAGCCAAGGTCCACATATCTGTCCCTGCCTGAGGTGGAGTGTCACCAGAGGCTACGCCTATCCCGCCAGGCAGTAACAGACTTCTGTCATCTCCTGGCAGATGACCTAGACACAAATGCATACTGCCCATATGCACTCCCCGTTGCTGTTAAAGTAACAGCTGCACTAAATTTTTTTGCGAGTGGGTCATTCCAACATCCCCTGAGTTCAATTGGAGGCATATCCCAACTAGGGATGCTCCGATCCACCTTTTTCGCCTCCGATACCGATTCCGATACCTAGGGTTCGGTATTGGCCGATACAGATACCGATCCGATACCAGTGAAGTTTTTTTCCCTCATTTAAATAAATGTAGAATTTATATATCTCTGTGTGTGGAACTGATAATCATTCTTTCACAATCTACTAGATACAGACTACTTCATTGTAAAGGAAAATAAAATAAACAATAAATATTAAAAAAATGAAAAAATATAGGCCTATGTATATTTATAATCTATAACAAAAATGTATCATAAACTAGGTTAGTGTATAATTCGGCAGCAAAAGTTAAAATCAGTGCACAATAATTTTAGAAATCCAAACATTTAGTGAAAAAACTATATTTTGTGGGGAACAAAAGTTTGTTATTTAAGACATTCATAATAAATATTAATAAAGCAAGATGCCCTGTTTGAAATATATGACATGTATGGTTTATTTAAACTGCAAAGGTAAAATATAAATTTAAATTATTACAACAGATGTGAAGGGGGAGGAGAATTTATACGTGCGTCAGGTTTTTCGATGAAAAACAATTCCGCAAAGGATAAACCTCTGGGTGCTTCTCAATTCTTATTTGAGCATCCTCGTTTCCTTTCCTCACATCTTCGCTCCACCCCTTCAGGATGCGAGGGAAGGACACAAGGAAAAGACACAAGGCTGGAGGAATTGAATCAAGTGAAATGATATATCCTCGCCTCCTTTAGCGTCACTTCAAAGCGTCATCAGCTGCGCTAAAGGGATCTGCCCTTATGTTGTTAAAGTTTATTTAAGACATTCAAAATAAATATTAATAAAGCAAAATGGCCAGTTTGAAATATATGACATGTTTGGTTTATTTAAACTTTAAAGGTAAAATATAAATTAAGATTATTACAACAGATGTGAAGGGGGGGAGAATTTATACGTGCGTCACGTTTAGTCGATACAACACTTCCACAAAGTATACACCTGTGTATCCTCGCTCATGACTCCTCAGGAAGCCTCCTCACTCCTCGAGAGAATTGAGTTGTCCTACAAAATGGCTGAGCTCAATCGGTTTCCGGGTCATAGGATGGAGGACGGAGGAGCGGGTTGTGGATAGAAGGGATACAGCAAAAACCAGAAGCTAACAATAAATTAAATTTTCTAACTATTAGATTGTGTTTTATTAATGTCTACACCTAACCCAACCCTAAACCTACCCCTTACAACAATGCAAAAATAGTAATTATTGTTGTACAGTGTGAGAAAAATTACGCTATATTGTTGTGTGCATACCCAGTAGTTTTTTGCGTATCCCTTCTAGCCTTAACTGGAGGAGTGAGGAAATATTAGGAGGGATATTGAGAAGCACCCTGTTTCACACTCTGATGTTCTAGAGAGTAACCCTTTCACAACCCTGGGTGCTTCTCAATTCTTATTTGTGCATCCTCGTTTCCTTTCCTCGCGTCTTAGCTCCACCCCTTCAGGAGCTTCAAAGCGTCATCAGCTGCGCTAAAGGGATCTGCCCTTAAGTTGTTAAAGTTTGTTATTTAATATATTCATAATACATATTAATAAAGCAAGATGCCTTGTTTGAAATATATGACATGTATGGTTTATTTAAACTGCAAAGGTAAAATATAAATTAAAATTATTACAACAGATGTGAAGGGGGAGGAGAATTTATTAGTGCGTCAGGTTTTTCGATGAAAAACACTTCCGCAACGGATACACCTGTGTATCCTCGCGCATGACTCCTCAGGAAGCATCCTCACTCCTCGATCCTCGCCTCCTTGCGGTGCAATTCGAGAATTAAGATGTCATTCAAGATGGCTGTGCTCGATCGGTTTCCGGGTCATAGAATGGAGGACGGAGGATCGAGGAAACGAGGAGGGACATTGAGAAGCACTCTCTGTGTTTCGATTCCGCCTATTGATTCCTGTGCGCGCATCTTTTCTTTTTTTTTTCATCTGTGAGGACCCGATCTGCCAGGACCTTCCTCGCTATCCTAAGCACTCTAGTGTGGCTACACTTGCGATCAGCAAATAACAGCTAACTATAATATTTGCGAGAATCTAACATGTTGCAAGAGAGGTGTCACCACCAACATGACAAAGCACTTTAATTAAACAGATCGTTAAAGATCGCGAACACGATTCAAACACCGTTTAGGAAACGTGATCGTTCCTAAATGACAACGATTCAGCTGTTAACCCTTTGACATGTGCGATCACAACAGTGTGATCAACTTTCTGTTCGTTCCTGTGTGATTTGAATATTAAAATCTGTGTTCATGCTGCCGCTGACCTAAACAGAGCAGCTGTCATGTACAGAATATGTATGAAACAACTTCACACAGTCTTTTCAGTCACACAGTATCATTATTTCTGTGTTACAATCATTCAAATAATCACAGAAGTACTGGGAAAAAAAGTTTATATAAACACTGATGTGTAGCGATTAAAATAGAGTAAATCACCTTTTGAAAGTAATTTGACATTTCAAATGCAGAATTATCAATTACGTTGTTACGCCAGTAGGTGGCGAAAAGGAACTGCTAAAAATGTATTTGATTCATTCAAGAGATTCGTTCAAAAACACTGATTCATCCAATAATGCAACGAGTAAATATTAAGTGAGTCATTAAATCATTCATTCATAAATTACATGTGATTCTTGTTTTAAAAAACAAAAATCACATGTAATTTATGAATAAAAAAAAACTCAATTAATCCAGAATTGTGCAGCTCTATTTTGCACACAAATAGCTCTTAATCGAGTCCAGTTTTTATGTAGCCTGCTGATTTTTGTTCATGGTATTCAGTTGAAACTAAATGTTTTGTAAAATAATAAATATGACACAGACACAGAATAAATATGTTTGATATCTAAATGTTTGAATTCATTTTTTGAAACCACATTGGAATCGGAATTGATATGATATGAATTCAAACGATAGCCAACCCTAGTGTCATTAACAACCAGACTGCTAAAAAATAAATTTTATTTCTATGATTTCTATGTAAAATAATAGATTTATTATGGAAAAAAACACATTGTATTGCATTTTACAAGTGCATTATTTGCATTATTCAAATAATGTGTAAGGATAAAAATATGCGGATTAGTACTGGTTGAAATAAATAAATAAAACAAAATGTAATATATTGTGAAAACCCTTTGCTGCTGAGAACGGTTTTCAAATATAAAGACTTGCTTTTATTATGTATTGCATTTGGATGTATATTTAGACATTATCAGACTACTAGTACATTAACTAATGTTAACAGATACAACTTTAAATTTTAATAATGTATTAGTAAGTTTTTTATATATAATTATTGTTCATGTTAACTAATGAAACCTTATTGTAAAGTATTACCAAAGATGTATGTTTTTCTGTGTGTGTGTTTTGCACTCTTGGGGCCCTATCATACACCCGGCGCAATGCAGCACCATGTGCGACGCAAGTGTTTTTTGCTAGTTTCAGCCCAACGCAGTTGTCAATTTCACGTCCTGCGCCACGTAGTTTAAATAGCAAATGCATTTGCGCCCATTTGTGCAGCCATGGGCATGCTGGTCTGAAAACGAGGTGTGTTCAGGCCCATTGCTATTTTGAGGCAACTGAAATAGACTGCGCCATTGACCAACAAAAACCTGGTGTAAAATCTGGTGCAATTTATTTATTTTTTGTTATTTAAAGAGCGCGTTAGTAATATGCGCCTATAGGCGGGTGCACAACGCGCGTACACTTTGCTTATTACTCACACAGGGATGCACAGCAGCACACAAACATTTTTAAAAATGAAAAATGAAAGGATTAAAATGTAAAAGATTATTATTGTGTACATAAATATAAAAATGCCTACATATCTTAATGCATAATGGATAGTCATTGCATGTATCAGAATTAGCCTACCTATTTGTAGTAATGACGAATTAAATTGGCTAATTATTTGACCAATCGTGCCAATTCACACATGTATTTAAACTGACTCGTCAGGTTGAGGGTGTCTATCAACAACCAGTAAACCATATCAAAGCCTGGATCCATTGCGGACTACTGAATGACTGACTGACTACTGAACATGTAATTTGAGCAAAACACCACTCGTCGAACTCCTCAGTTTAATGTCAGTGTATTTGATCAGTAATGTATTTTTGAATTGTTCAGCCAAATGTACCTGATCGGCCAAAGAATTGGGAGATGGAGGAGGCAGAGGGTCCACCAGCCAAGGTCCACATATCTGTCCCTGCCTGAGGTGGAGTGTCACCAGAGGCTACGCCTATCCCGCCAGGCAGTAACAGACTTCTGTCATCTCCTGGCAGATGACCTAGACACAAATGCATACTGCCCATATGCACTCCCCGTTGCTGTTAAAGTAACAGCTGCACTAAATTTTTTTGCGAGTGGGTCATTCCAACATCCCCTGAGTTCAATTGGAGGCATATCCCAACTAGGGATGCTCCGATCCACCTTTTTCGCCTCCGATACCGATTCCGATACCTAGGGTTCGGTATTGGCCGATACGAGAGAGAGAGAGAGAGAGAGAGAGAGAGAGAGAGCGAGCCTATTTACACTCTTGATGGTTTAAATGTCTATTCATTTATATTAGTGTGATTTTGGCTGCATTACAGCTTAAGAAATCTCTTAGGCCTTATCTTTTTCATGTTACTTCACAGTACATTAACTAATGTTAACAGATACAACTTTAAATTTTAATAATGTATTAGTAAGTTTTTTATATATAATTATTGTTCATGTTAACTAATGAAACCTTATTGTAAAGTATTACCAAAGATGTATGTTTTTCTGTGTGTGTGTTTTGCACTCTTGGGGCCCTATCATACACCCGGCGCAATGCAGCACCATGTGCGACGCAAGTGTTTTTTGCTAGTTTCAGCCCAACGCAGTTGTCAATTTCACGTCCTGCGCCACGTAGTTTAAATAGCAAATGCATTTGCGCCCATTTGTGCGCTCGTGGGCGTGCTGGTCTGAAAATGAGGTGTGTTCAGGTGCATTGCTGGCGCATTGCTATTTTGAGGCAACTGAAATAGACTGCGCCATTGACCAACAAAAACCTGGTGTAAAATCTGGTGCAATTTATTTATTTTTTGTTATTTAAAGAGCGCGTTAGTAATATGCGCCTATAGGCGGGTGCACAACGCGCGTACACTTTGCTTATTACTCACACAGGGATGCACAGCAGCACACAAACATTTTTAAAAATGAAAAATGAAAGGATTAAAATGTAAAAGATTATTATTGTGTACATAAATATAAAAATGCCTACATATCTTAATGCATAATGGATAGTCATTGCATGTATCAGAATTAGCCTACCTATTTGTAGTAATGACGAATTAAATTGGCTAATTATTTGACCAATCGTGCCAATTCACACATGTATTTAAACTGACTCGTCAGGTTGAGGGTGTCTATCAACAACCAGTAAACCATATCAAAGCCTGGATCCATTGCGGACTACTGAATGACTGACTGACTACTGAACATGTAATTTGAGCAAAACACCACTCGTCGAACTCCTCAGTTTAATGTCAGTGTATTTGATCAGTAATGTATTTTTGAATTGTTCAGCCAAATGTACCTGATCGGCCAAAGAATTGGGAGATGGAGGAGGCAGAGGGTCCACCAGCCAAGGTCCACATATCTGTCCCTGCCTGAGGTGGAGTGTCACCAGAGGCTACGCCTATCCCGCCAGGCAGTAACAGACTTCTGTCATCTCCTGGCAGATGACCTAGACACAAATGCATACTGCCCATATGCACTCCCCGTTGCTGTTAAAGTAACAGCTGCACTAAATTTTTTTGCGAGTGGGTCATTCCAACATCCCCTGAGTTCAATTGGAGGCATATCCCAACTAGGGATGCTCCGATCCACCTTTTTCGCCTCCGATACCGATTCCGATACCTAGGGTTCGGTATTGGCCGATACAGATACCGATCCGATACCAGTGAAGTTTTTTTCCCTCATTTAAATAAATGTAGAATTTATATATCTCTGTGTGTGGAACTGATAATCATTCTTTCACAATCTACTAGATACAGACTACTTCATTGTAAAGGAAAATAAAATAAACAATAAATATTAAAAAAATGAAAAAATATAGGCCTATGTATATTTATAATCTATAACAAAAATGTATCATAAACTAGGTTAGTGTATAATTCGGCAGCAAAAGTTAAAATCAGTGCACAATAATTTTAGAAATCCAAACATTTAGTGAAAAAACTATATTTTGTGGGGAACAAATAAAAAAGTGTTGCACTAAATATGGTAAAATGTTACACATTGCTTTATATTATAAAATCCATTCATTAAAAACATTCATATACATGTTTAAGTATATACTATAAAATTTAAATACATTTATTTTGAATGTATAGCATATTTTTTAATAAGGCAACAACATATGATACGATAGGACAAAACAAATACAGTGCAGCACGAACTGTTTTTATACAGTCAACCCTATACGGACACCTTGTCAATTGAATCGCCATTGGCTAGTATTTAAGCCACTAGTTAATTTATCTGGGCTCCATTAGCCCAGAAACACTTTTAACTCGGGTCACCAGTTTAAGCTATCTGGTCAACCGATCAGGTACACACAGCAATAGTTCACTAGCGTTAAGCCATTTGACAAAGCCGGCCTAGGCTCACATAGCTCACAAACACGGTCTCACGGCTCTCCGAAGCAGCAGCAGTACATATGTCTTTGCAATAGATCTGCTTGTTCTGTTTTTTTTTTTAAATATATTTCTTCTGCCTATAGGGATGGTTTTAAGCATATTATTGTATAGCAGCAGCATACATATTTAATTGTTTTGTTTTCTTCTTCCAGCTTTGTTGGGGGGTTATTTTATATGCTATCCGTGCAGCAGCAGTATGTCTTAAATACTCACTGCGCCGTATCGCTGTATGCATTGGCAGTAGCAAGCAGTGGTGGAGGTAACGAATTACAAATACTCACGCTACTGTAATTAAGTAGTTTTTTTCAGGTACTTGTACTTTGAGTATATTTTTAAAGCTGTACTTTTACTTGTACTTAAGTACAAATTAAGCAAAATAATCTACTTCGTTACTTTTAAATTATAGTTCGTTACTGAGTACGCCCACAGTTTGAATTGATATTCAAACCTTTGACTGCACTTCAGTAGCCAATAAAAATATCCGATCGAGAAGGGACCAATAAAAGCCCTGATATCTGAACCTGGAAAAGCGATGCTGCAGCAGGTAAAGAGCTGACCAGAGAGTGAGGGAGCTCAGCGTAATTTATGGACTCAAAGCTTGGAGAAACAAACTACATGGTAGTGTTATCATAAATATCTATATTTTGATACCGATACTGAAATATCTGACACTGTTCCCTTACTCATTTTCCACATATCTACCGAATATACACTGATACAAGCTGCGTCTCTCTTTCCTCTCTGACAGTGAGTTTGACACGCATCCGTCTCCTGTCAATTACAGTCTGAATGTCCGCGCAGGATTGCAGGTATTCTTCATAATTTTAATCATTCCCGCGCAAATGTGGCGAGCGCTTTATTGTAACATGAGAACACAGTCATGTAATCACAGAAAACTGAATGCGAGCTCTCAAATAGGCCTAACTTATATAAATGAACTGCCTGTCCTCTCACTCCGATATTGTTTGGGCGCAGAGTGTGTGCAGTCGCGATCTCTCCATGCTTTTAAAGGGGTCATATGAGGCGATTTCAATTTTTCCTTTCTCTTTGGAGTGTTACATAAAGTGTTGGAGTGCTGGTGCATAAAGAAGATCTGTAAAGTTGCAAAGACTAAAGTCTCAAATCCAAAGAGATATTCTTTATAAAAGTTAAGAGTCAGCCACACCTACCTAAAACGGCTCGTTCTACATCACTATGTGGGAAGATTTGCATAACACTGCCCAAATGTTCATGCAAAGAAAGGCGGCGTAACTTTTATTCTC
>NW_015551087.1:155877-157076 GCF_001515605.1 Sinocyclocheilus anshuiensis | reverse complement strand
AAATTGACGCGTTTCAGAAAGGCAGGGCATAGAAGAGAAACAATAATGTATAGTATGTGGAAAATAATGTGCTTTTTTTTTACTTTAAACCGCGTAAACACATTTCATTACACCAAATACTGTTCTTTTTAGCAGCATCATATGACCCCTTTAAAGTAGAAATAATTTCTCTTTGCTCCTGGATTAAACTGTCAAAAGTTATCAACCATTCAGAATAGATCCACGCCTGACCGATGAAAATGCTACAATAATTTTTGTTACGTTTTATTGGCTGTAAGTGAAATACACCAGAAAGTCTTTCAACAATCAAAGATGGAACTTTAATTTCTTTACAATGTAAGTTTATGCTAGAAATGTTTTGGAATGGGATATTTGTCTGATTTGTACATATATACATACATTACAGGTCAAAGCCATCTGATGTTCCATTTATCTAAATAAATAGGCCTAAAATATATGGCTCTTAAATCACTTCTTATGAAAATTCAGTGTTGCCATATTTCCTACTTACTTTTTAGTGCACATTACTAGTCTTGTGGTGAACAATTAAACCGTGCAAGTCAATACACTGAAAAAAAATTGTCTGCCGTTGTAATAGTTAATCAAAAACGGAAAATTGGCTTCTGCTCTGGAATGGCGTTCTGGCTCTGATGACGTCACTTTGACGGCTTCGGGAGAATCCTCTTGTTAAGTCATGACGTAAGGACTGCTGTTTCCAGGTCCAAGCCTCTACTCATTTCACTTGAAAATACTATCTCAACAGCCATTTATGAGCATTATTTAATTAATATTACATATTTAAGCTAAGCATTTAAAAATTTGCTATGCACAAGTCTCAGTGCTCTCAGTGTCTCAGACACTAATATTTGAGCTGAATCACTGTCAGGCCATCCGGGATTTCAGTATGGAGATAAAGGTTAGGGTTATAATTTTTCAGTATTACATGACATCGTGAGTGTGTATACGCAGTTTGTTGTTTTTTGGGGGGTGTCTGGCAGAGCTTTAGGACCCAGAAGCGGTGAAGCGTGATATCAGATGTAACAAGCAGATATTCTTAACCACTCCTATCCAACCGTGAATCTGCTATGAGCAAGAGGTGGAGCGGAGGTGCATCACAATAAAACCCCGCCCTTTATTCAATATTCCGTTTCACTTGGAAATACATCACAACACTGAAGTCAGTTGCAACTTCCGGTTCA
>NW_015551087.1:154213-154671 GCF_001515605.1 Sinocyclocheilus anshuiensis | reverse complement strand
TGTACATTATGTGGAAAATAATGTGTTTTTTGAACCTTAAACCGCATAAACACATTGCATTACACCAAAAACACAACATAATGTTCTTTTTAGCAACGTCATATGACTCCTTTAAATATCGCCGGCTAAAAAGTAACTAGTAACTAGTATTCCTGAGTAGTTTTTGAAAGGAGTACTTTGTACTTTTACTTAAGTACTGTTTTGACACCAGTACTTTTACTTGTAATTGAGCATTACATTCAGCAATGTAACAGTACTTGTACTTGAGTACAAAAATTTTCAGTACTCTTTCCACCACTGGTAGCAAGTTCCTGTACTTGCTTGCAGCGGCAGCAATAACCTACAACTACAGCAATAACCAACAGCAGCAGCAATTCAGCAGCAGCATAGAAGATCTATTCCGCCAAGACCAAATACATTAACATTGTCATATCCATCACCATGCTAAAATCTTCAGA
>NW_015551087.1:129890-153952 GCF_001515605.1 Sinocyclocheilus anshuiensis | reverse complement strand
ATTTGAGTTGAATTACTGAAATAAATGAACTTTTCCACGACATTCTAATTTATTGAGATGCACCTGTATATACAGTCATAGCCAAAAATGTTGGCAGTGACATACATTTTGTGTTTTGCAAAGTGTGCTGCTTAAGCTGTTGTGGTGTTCATTCACATTGTTTCTAGATTATTGTGTAGAGTGATCAGACGCATTTTAAATAATTGCTAAAAGCTTCATTGTCCAAAAAATGAACTTTTCACAAAAAAACATTCGCTGTTTTTTTATCCTGACACAAAATGACCAGCCAACATTAATTGACTAATCATATCAGCAGCACATGTGAAAGTGTGAATTAGTACTAGTCAGGTAAAATCACTATCATACGAATTAGATTGTAAGAGCAGACAGATTGCTATAAAAAGAGGGAAGAAGCGCTTCCAATCATTGTGTTCTTGTTAGCAATGGTTACCGCCAAAGAAACACGTGCAGCCATCATCACTTTGCATCAAAATGGCTTCACATGCAAGGAAATTTCTACAAAGAATATTGCACCTGAAAGAACCATTTATCTTGATTTTCTCATCAAGAACTTCAAGGAGAGAGGTTCGACTGCAGTGAAGAAGTCTTCAGGACGTCCCAGAGTGTCCAGCAAGCGCCAGGACCGTCTCCTCCTGAGGAGTCAGCTATGGAATCGTGTCACCACCAGTGCAGATCTTGCTCAGGAATGGCAGCAGGTTGGTGTAAGAGCATCTGCACGCACAGTGAGGCGAAGACTTTTGGAAAATGGCCTGGTGTCAAGAAGGGCAGCAAAGAAGCCACTTCTCAAAATACGTCAAGGACAGACTGAAATTCTGCGGGAAGTTATTTTCTCTGATGAAGCTCCCTTCCAACTGTTTGGGACATCTGGAAAATCGATTTTTCGGAGAAGAAAAGGTGAATGCTATATTGAATGCTTTTCAACCAAGGGAGTGGGTTCTCTCATAATTCTGCCCAAAAACACTGCCATGAATAAAGAATGGTATCAAAACGTCCTGCAAGAGCGACTTCTTCCAACGATCCATGAGCAATTTGGTGATGATCTGTGCATTTTCCAGCATGATGGAGCACCATGTCACAAAGCAAGAATGATAAAGAAGTGGCTCGAAGATCATTACATTGAAATTTTGAATCCGTGGCCAGGCAACTCCCCAGATCTCAATCCCACAGAGAACCTTTGGTCAGTCCTCAAAAGGCGAGTGGACAAGCAGCACACAAATTGTGATCAACTCCGAGAACTAATAAGGCAAGAATTGATTGCCATCAGTCAGGATTTGACCTAAAAGCTAATATGTAGCATGCCAGAGCGAATTGCAGAGGTTATGAAGAACAAGGTTCAACACTGTAAATATTGACTCATTATATATTTTTTGCCGATAAAAGCCTTTAAAATTTATGAAATGCTTATCATTGTTTTTCAGTATACCATAGAAACATGTGGAAAAATAATCTACAAATACTGAAGCAGTAAACTTTGCAAAACACAAAATTTATGTCACTGCCAAAACTTATGGCTATGACTGTATATTGACCGTAATGAATAGTGATTAGCCTTGTATAGCCTGCATTAAAAAAAGCCTTGAACAAAAAGCAACAGGACAAAAATATAGTTGATGACTAGACATGATCATTTCATGACTCTAGACACTTCTTTGTGAAGACCGTGGCATAATACACTAAGTAATATGTTCTTTAGCCATATCAAAACAGTAGTCATGTGCGTAGGTAAAATTTACCCGCTGGCGGTTTTAGGTATACAACGACCCCAGGCGGTTTTAGTGTTAAAAGCGCATCCCAAACAAACAGCATTAGCTTCTGTGCCTTCAGCAAGTGCTGTTTTTGTAGGAGCGCTCTGAGCTCCTGAGGTTGAAATAAAATAAACTCTGAGCAGAAAAGCGCCCAATGTCATTTGCATTTTTTTCCATTGTCCAATCGAATCAATGGAGAGGCGGGCTTTCCGTTGTGGTGACAGTTGCTTTGAACGTCTGGAGACTACAAAGATGGAGGAGAAACTTATGGTGGCTGTCGAAGGTTACCCGGAGTTGTATTTATTTATTTTTTTATTTTTTTAAGTTTCTGCTAATATGACAGTTTACTTAACAGCAAACCAAAGATTTTAGAGCACTCGCGCTATAATCCTTGATTAGACCGAAAGAACAGCTGACTCAGTGGTTGCCTAGCAACATAAAAAAACGCAGCGCACTGCTCTTTTCCAAATGAAAAAAGTCAACCAAAAAAAGCCAGTGCGGTGCACATCGCATTTAAAACGCATTCTGTGTGATTAGGGCCTTATGCAATATAGAATCGAGTGGCGCGGATCTGCATAACAGGTCTGCAACAAAATAATGCAAGGGGAAAACTTTGAGCAGACAGGAGACTCCCTTTCTCTCTCTCTCTCCTCCAACCGCGTGCAAATGTATTAAAGGTGGGGTATGTATTTTTTCAAAAACACTTTAGAAAACTGAGTTGGGCCGAGTACCAAAACAAACTTGTAGCCAATCAGCAGTAAGGGGCATGTCTATTCATGATGCAGAGGAGAGAGCACTCAGTGCACAGGATGGACATTAGTCGAGCCGAGTGACAGAAAGATAGAGATAGCGGATAAAAAACAAAAGAGGAAAACGTCTGCGGAACAAAAGGCTGCGCCGCAACAGCTAAAGTCTGTCTACACTGGACGCGACAAAGTGACCGTTGAAAATCTTTTAAATTTGTGTCAATGCGTCATAAATAGAACGCAGCAGCAGTTTTCTGTCAGGGATTTGTCGTGTCGTGCCACACATAGGCAAGAGTTCTGTTGTTCTGAACAAGCAAATTTGTGCAACGGTTACATAGCCTACTTCTCTTAAAGGTGGGGTATGCATTTTTTCAAAAACACTTTAGAAAACTGAGTTGGGCCGAGTACCAAAACAAACTTGTAGCCAATCAGCAGTAAGGGGCATGTCTATTCATGATGCAGAGGAGAGAGCACTCAGTGCACAGGATGGACATTAGTCGAGCCGAGTGACAGAAAGATAGAGATAGCGGATAAAAAACAAAAGAGGAAAACGTCTGCGGAACAAAAGGCTGCGCCGCAACAGCTAAAGTCTGTCTACACTGGACGCGACAAAGTGACCGTTGAAAATCTTTTAAATTTGTGTCAATGCGTCATAAATAGAACGCAGCAGCAGTTTTCTGTCAGGGATTTGTCGTGTCGTGCCACGCCGCATCCAGTGTAGACAGCATACACTGATTATAATGAGTTCTATAGTATTTTGTCGCGCCGCTTGCGTCCGGTGTAGACACGGTGTAACATTGGTTTTGCTTTATTTCACAGAACTAATTGTTGCCTGGGTTGCGTACGTATGTGTGGGGTGGAGCTATCAAAATAGGGTAGAGACCCTTATGGGGTAGGGGCGTGTTTGTTTTGGTGATTTGAAATGTCAACATTGGCTACCAGAAATCACTTACCCCACCTTTAATGTGTTTGTGAGGGGGGCGTGGTAAATCGAGGGCTGCAGCGGGGGAACAAGTGGGGAGACAAGCGGATAAGGAGGTCATGTGCATGATAACTAACACTTCCAGTGATTGGTGGAGAGACATGATTTAAGCATCTATCAGACAGAGAGAGAGAGAGAGGCTCATGCAACAGTTGGTTCGGTTTTGGAGTTCCTGCAGGGACGGTTCTCCACAGGGTTGACCCCCTCTACCTTGAGGGTGTACGTGGTGGCCATAGTTGCTTACCATGCCCCTTTGGGTGGTCAGTCATTGGGAAGAAACCAATTGGTATATTTTTTCCTAATTAAGGTGATCACCCATTGTCTATAAAGAGGTGTATAAAGAGAATCTCATTAGGTTTGTGCCCGATGAAGACCTGATGGTAGAAACAAGTAAAGTTTTAGTAAAGTTCTTTGGAGCAGTTATATCAGTGTGCTGACATTTGTTTGTTGTTTGCCATGTTTTTTTCTTGCTCCTGAGCCCTAGTTGGGTTGTGGGATGTGAACACCTTTTTTTTGTATTTTTTAATTTTGTTTTTGTGTCTGTTTTTTAGTTCTTTTGGGACCTCATGGGTGGAGTTTGAAGAGCTTCTCTGTTGGGCACTGGGGGAATTGGTGACAACTCCACACCTGAACCAGTCATAAGATAACTTTCTGTGAACAATTCCTGTGTCCAATGCCTTCATTTGGCAGGAGGGGGAGAAAATAACCACTCTAATTTTGATACTTTGTGATACTTAATGAGTACTGTTGTTCATCCCTTCATCCCGTACATGAGAATGGATTAGGTTGTCCGCCATTTCTTCTCTCCGATTTCGCTGAGTTTGCCAATCAGCGTCTGGCTGCTGCTGCAAAAGAAGGTTTTAACCTGCGGAGGCAGAGGAAATCTGGGGCTCCTGAATGAAATTTACTTTCTCTCCATCTGACAGTCCAGTAAGTCCCAGCCAAAGAGCTTGCTCGCGACCACTGCCAGGCCTATGCTGCAACTGCAGCTCTGCACAGCACCCGTCAGTGCATCACTGTCATGATATGTGGTGATACTGATGCTTCAGTGATTGGTCATGCCAAGGCAATATCCAGAGTGAAATACCAAATGAACAATTAAAAGAAAACCTGTATGGAAGAACTGTAGAGAATGCTCTGGTTACTAACGTGTAAAGGGTTACCTTTGAGTATGAGAGTTACCTTTCGATAGGGAATGCTCTGGTTACTAACGTAAACTCCGTTCCCTGAGAAAAGCAAACAAGCGTTGCGTAATTAGATGCTATAAGCTATTTCCCGACTGAGAAAATGCACATGAACTCTAGTCAGAAAGCTCTAATAATACAAATCCAACACATCTTTGTAGTATGTACTACACATCATGTAGTAGTGTCCATGTTGTTTTCACATTCCGACTTAAAAGCACAACTCGGGAAATGAGAGCATTCAAGGAGCGCGTGAATGTAGTAATTACACTTGCTCTGATGGCAGCAGGTAGCCTTCCGTTAACTAAGCTAAACATGCTTAAATTAAAATGCCTAAAGCTAAACTTCCCTGGCTTCTTGTTACAGAATGAGGCAGAAAATATGTTCCATATGCTACTTTAAAAAGAATACATCGATTAGCAATAGATTTTAAATTAGGTTGACCATATGTCCTCTTTTTGGACCTACAAAAATGCGTCCGGCCGGGATTTCTTAATTGCCCAAAATGTCCGGGATTCGGCTGTTTTCTTAATCCCACTCCCGCTGAATCTCTGACCATTGCCGCCTGCTCCCGCAACATGTGTTTCGCTCCAGCGATTTTCGTGTCCACTCATTTAAACATTCTAATATTGTGTATAATATTGGCGCATCAGGGAGCCGCTCTCAGGATGCGGTGTATTTAAATATTGTTGAATGAGCGTTTGCGCTGTTTACTTTCACTTTCGATTTCGCAATCACACGCACTCCATGTAAAGGGAGCACATCTTACAATATCATATATTTGTCAATGAGCTCAGGATCTGTTGAGCAGCAAATACTGTAGCATGGTCTTGTCAGTCATCTCTCCTTATTCTCGACCTGTGATCAGTCAAAGCTGACTCCGGTAGCTCTTATTGGATGCAGGGTTGCCAAGTCCGCACTTTTTCCACAGAATTGGGCTACTTTTAAACTGTTGCCATTGGTTGATTTTCCCAAGTGGGTTAAAGGTTTGAAATATTGCATAAATTACATTTGACTGAAATGCTTGTATTGAAACATTTTGCATTCTACGTATGATAAAACTTTCAAGGACTTCTACATTAACTGTTCCAACCTGATGGAATGACCTGCCCAGCTCAATCCAAGCAGCTGAGTCCTTAATATTTTCAAGAAACGGCTGAAAACACATCTCTTTCATCTTCATTTGACCCTCTAACTCTAGCACTCTCTATTCTAATGCTACTTTTAATTTTATCTGCTTGTTTTTTTTATTAAAAAACTTGACCCTCTAACATTTGCACTCTCTATTCTATTTCTATTCTAAAAAAAGAGCCTCTAACACTAGCATTCTCAATTCTTTCTCTATTCTTTCCACTTATTTTCTTTTTTTATTTATTATAAATAATGACCTTGTAACACTAGCATTATCTGTTCTTTTTCTTTTTCTGTTCTATTCAATTGTTTTATTTTTATTTTAAAATGTAGGTGAAGCCCCGCCCACGAACCCCACCCCCTACTGTCCTTTTTTTGGAAAACTAAAATATGGTCACCCTATTATAAATATACTTAATTATTATGAAAATACCAGAGATGGCTTAAATAACACAGATAAACTATATTGCCGCAGTCGAGTGTTTATTGTCTTTGTTTTATCATTTAAAACGTTTATATGTTCTGTTTACTCAGTTACAGATATAATAGCGATGCCTTTGTCCATATAAGGGATTTCCTGGAGGGTCATGAGTTCTCTACTTCTGTGACTGGATATGTGGATTTTCTGTGCGAGGGCGCCCTCTGGCGTCCAGTATGAATGAAACAGGCATCATGCGTTTATAATGCTAATGGCCAATCCATAATTTTTTGGGGGAATTTTAATTAATTAATTTTTTAATAAGTATCGGTTCAGGCACCGTTTAGGCACGAGAACCGTTTTAAAAGTATCGATTTGGCACCAGTATGATCCCCAACCCTAATAAGCTGCACGCGAATCGATGACTGTCGCTTCAGTCGAGTGATTCTGATGAGATGGCGACATTGGTTTGTGCAGCTACACAAACGTGAACAAATCAGGCTTCAGTACCAGAGTAAAACAGGAGTTTTCCCATAGGTCGTCTAAGACGACACAACGAGAGTTACCTAGGGAACTGTTCCACAACCATTCCAAGAACATCAAGCACTGTCTGTTGAATAAAATTCAAAACAAACAAAAGGGAAGACAGACTGCTCTTCCAAATTGGTTTTAGAGTATGTTTGATTAAAACTTTATTAGGGAAAGTCAGACTGTATTACCTCTGGTGATGGTAGGCACTGAAGCGGCTTGTCATTGAGAGGTTTGTTGAGCAGTTTCTCCCCCAGAATTGAATGCAGCTGCTGGGCCATGATAGTCTGCTGCTCCACACAGCAGTGGTTCTCCAGAGACAGAATAAGAGGATATGGAGAAGTCTAGAAAATAAGCATATGTTCAAGTATGCATATGTATTTATTTGTTTAATGTATTTATTTTGTTATAAAGGAGAAGGAAAAAGGAAAACTACTCAAAACTGTTTAGGGAAAAATAGCATAGCAATAATGTTCTTTCTTTTTTAATGCTCATTTTATATATATACTGTATATATATACAGACACTACTCCTTTATCAATAATATAAATTATTTAAACCATTTGATTTAAATGGTTACGCACACATTAGATTTTCAAATAGGTACCCAAGGTTATCTAATAAACTACTAATTTGTCTAATCAAAAACAAAAAAGCATACAAATACATACTTTCTTGTTTTTCTGTAAAAATATCTGAACCTGCAATTTTGCTTCTCAAGTATCTAAGGAAGTTTAGATATTATTTACTGGAATACAAATGTAAAAGCATCACCCAGCGAGCTGAAGGTAAAGAGCCACTTCCTGTGCTCACCCTGAATGCATATTCAGCAATGACCTTCAAAACCTCGCTAAATGGCACTTTGGATGTGAGGGTGTGTCCATGGTAAATAACTGGCTTCTTTTCCCCATCCCAGCAGTCCAGTTCCACACAGCGACAGCCTTGACTCAGAGCTCTGCACCACAAACAAACATGAACACTTTTACATTATTTGCTCAATATTAAGCCCGAGACACACTGCACGATTTTCGGCTGTCCCAGATGAAAGATTGGCATTGTGAAACAATCTTGGCGATTGCTGTGATCGTGGCTGCTAATCGGTGGTTTTATATCGTACAGTGAGAGAGGACATAAGAGGACATTCCTTTATCGCCACTTCAACCAGCACACATAAAAACTATAACTGCCAAAGTGTGATTCATCATGCTCTTTTTGTTTACCACTAAAAAATGCGACATGGTGCTAAAGCATAAAACTGCTTACCTCAAGCCCTTATCCATTCCACTTTTGCCACTTCCACTTTTTTTCAGCACACATAAAAACTACAACTGCCAAAGTGTGATTCATTATGCTCTTTTTATTTACCACTAGCACATGCTAATGACGTTTTATTCTTCTGTAGTAATGTGCGTCGTAGCTGCATACATGTCGAACCCAAGTTTATCAGATCCATGTCGCACAGTGTGATTTGCAATGATCTTATAGGATTGCTAAAATCATACAGTGTGTAGAAGGCTTTAGAGAAAGCTTTTTTTTCTGTCTTTATGCAAAACATTTCAATAAATAGGTAATCTTGTCTAGTATGCATGCAAATGTATATGCATTATCTGCTAAAAGGACCAGCGCTGTCTTTTTTAATATTTATGTGAGCATTGTACCTGATATAAGCGTCAATGCTGCTCTCACCAATGAGCTGGTCTTTAGTGAGGTAGGTGTTGTGTGAGGAGGAGATAAAGTAGTGACTGAGTGGGCGGCTCATGTCCTGGTAGACTCTGCCATGCTCTGGGTTATACACATCATTCTCCTTAGACAGCATGTACATAGTGAAACCATTGGGCGTCATAAACTGGTTCTTCTGGGCTGCATGGGACAGAACATAGTTGCATGTTTAGGCTCAAAAATCACAAGCCTGATAAACAATGCACACTGCAATAAAACGGGTTCCCTTCCGAGGGAACTTCGAACTGCGTCCTCTAGGGCTCGCTATGGGGAACGCCTTCGGTGCGACCGGTGTCTGAAGCATACATCTAAACATGACAATGATATTGGCCGGTGACAGCCTATGACATCACGAGAATACATCATCCTCTTCTTCGTCTTCACGACTGTTTGTTTGGAGTTGCATACTGGTGAGAACAGCGATTCTGTTCGTTGTTATCATGGTGAGCACTAGCACTAGCAAGGCGTTTAGGAAGTGTGTGGATCCGTGTCAGCGTTATCTGACACCTGATGACACTTGCGATCTTTGTGTTTGGACGAGGAGCACACGCGTGATGTCCTCGAGGGGGTGGCATGCATTCATTGCGAGCTTTTCTCCATGAGAAAGCTCCGCTCTCATTTTGGCCTTCTTTTCGTGGAAGGAGGGGCAGCCATCGGTTCCCCGGGGCTCAGGACCTGCCGCTGCTGAGGCACGGAGGAAACTGAGTTCATGGGGTTCTCAGGTGGACCTGGCCGATGAATTGAAGAAGGGGCTTTCCCTTACTCGTTCGTCGGTCACAGACGAGAGTGAGCTGTTGGAGGATGACGCTATTTCTCTGACGTCATCTGATCCAGCAGCTAGTGCTCTGCTGGCTCCCAGCCAGGAAGAGCAGGAGATGTTAGATGAGGATGAGGACGAGGACGAGGAAGTTGAGACTGAGTCCTCTCAAACCTCCTGCCCTGCGTACGAGGAGCTGCTTGAGATTATGGAATGCGCCACGGCAGAAGCGGACTAGGAGGGTGGCGTCTCGTGGCCGGCTCGACGAGCGCTATCTTTCTGATCATAACCCTCCAGCCCAGGTGAGCCTTCCATTTCTTCCTGATCTTCATGTGGAGATCGAGAAGACTTGGAAAAATCTGTTCTCTTCGCGTGTCCACAGATTTCAGAAGTCTAGTTATGCCAACATCGATCTCGCTCTCCGTGCCACCAAGCAGACCGCGGCTGCCGTAGGCAGGTCTATGGCGGCTATGGTGGTAACGGAGAGACATCTGTGGGTGAACCTGGCTGACATCGGGACGAAAGAGAGGGGCTTTCTCCTTGATGCACCGGTTTCTCCTTCTGAACTTTTCGGCACTTCCGTTGAGATGGTTGTCGAGAAGTTTAAGGAGGCGAAGGTGCGTTCAGCTGCTTTTAAGTCCTTCATTCCACGAAGGCCCGGGTCTCAGCCCGAACAAAGGGGTCCTGGCCCGTCTTGGTCTAAGGATCAAAGACAGGTCCAGAAAGCTAGTGTCGCAACGCGCACCCCTCCTCCACCTGCGAGCAGGTCTAGAGGACGGCGCAGGTCGAAGGCTCAGAGGCAAGACTTGAGGGAAGTAATCCAGACGAGGCGTTCCCAACACTCTCGTTTGGATCAGGACGGACCGCCCGCTTAGAGTGTTCACAATCTACCCTCGTCTTCCTCTCCCAATTCCCCTGTTAACCCTTTCTTTCCCTGATCAAGGTTAACCTCCATGCACCGGTATTACAGTCTCCGGCTGGACCTATGATGTTCTGGTTAGTTTCTATGTTTTTAAAAACATAGAGCTACCTACTGAAGGTCTGGGAGAGACAGGCCATGGTGGGTGAGTATGATCCATGTCTTTTAAACTGTTGCTAGTTGTATTTTTATCTGACTTTTTATGCAGCGCCATCCTGTTCTGTTTTATTGGAACATCTCAGTCTCTGCTGAGATTCCTTTATCTAACATGTCTGTTATTCTATTTCATTCCTAGATGGAAGCATTTCTTTCCTCTTCTAGTGAGCTTCGCTGAAGATACATCACTTATGCTAACGGGCAGGATCCTGACAATTCCTGTCAAATTTCGTACTGGTTGAACTCTGACTCCGAGTCGTTAGGCTTTCCTGAGAAGCCTCCTTGTTTATCATGTCCCCAGTATGGCGCTGCAACCTCAGTACCTGCGGGCCTTTCAGGTTTTTTCTCCCAGGAGCTCATTTGGAGGCACTGTCTCCTGTCATGCTCCCTGGGCTGCTCGGTCTTGCCCTGAGGGGCTTAGGCCTGAGCTTGGGTTGAGATTGAGGACTTACCTCGGCCTGAGGGCCAGGAGCGCCGCTCTCGTAATTCCAACAGTTGATCACATCAGATAGCTAGGCCTTTTTTGTGGCCTCCTTGGTCTATCATTTTTATGGCAAGGAGCCTGCAGCTCTCCATTTTTGGCGTGTTCAGAGCATGGTGCTCCCCTCACTGCGGGAGGCTCATTCCAACCGGAAAGGAACGTTTGTTTCTCCTCTCTGCGGAGAGTAGAGAATCTTGGAGAGCTGGGCCTTCTGCCCCTCTAGATGCTCTAGGCGGAGCCTTCAGGTTGTTAGGCCTCTTGGCATCCCTGCAGGGCTACCATCTTTGGTTAAGCCTGTATGTCCCTATTTAGTTCTGAGTTCTCCTCTTTTCTGTTGAGTGAGTTCTCCACTTTCTGGAGTGGAGCAGCTGTGGTTGAGGCCTATGTCCTTCAGGGCTTTATGGAATAGACATTTCAGGAAGTGAGCTCCTGGAGTTTTCGTTGAGTAGTTGCAGGTCGTTAGGCTTTCTGCCTCCCTGTTATTCTACTCTTGTGGAAAAGAAGAGTAGACTCCTTTTTGCCTCCCTGTTCTGGCTGCTGTTTTGGTTGAGCCTAGCAGTGCTCCCTTCTTCAAGGGTTGTTTTGAGCATATTGCTCCCAGTTGAGCTTCTATGGTCTCTTCTGCTCCTGGAGTTGGTTGTTTCTCTGCTTAGAGCCTAGTCTCTGTCATGTCAGGTGCACACGCTAGTTCTCTGTGCACTTCCTTTAATTCCATATTCATCGTAGATGCGCACGCTGGGCCTTTGCGCACCTTTGTAAATCCATCAGGTAGCTAGGCCTTTTTGTGGCCTCCTTGGTCTATCATTTCTATGGCGAGAAGCCTGCAGCTCTCCTTTTTTGGCGCGTTCGGAGCATGGTGCTCCCTTCACTGCGGGAGGGTCAGTCCAACCGGAATGGAATGTTTGTTTCTCCTCTCTCCGGAGAGTAGAGAATATTGGAGAGCTGGGCATTCTGCTCTCTAGATGCTCTAGGCGTAGCCTTCAGGTTGTTTCTCTGCTTAGAGCCTAGTCTCTGTCATGTCAGGTGCACACGCTAGTTCTCTGTGCACTTCCTTTAATTCCATATTCATCGTAGATGCGCACGCTGGGCCTTTGCGCACCTTTGTAAATCCTTTTTGTAAGGGTGACGCGATGCTGCCTCGTCCCCTTTCTCTGAGTTGTCTCAGGCCCCGGATCCTTACGTGTGCCTCACTCTCCTATGTATCTCTGATGATACTGGTACGGTTGTATGTGTTTGGAGCCATTGTGCAGCAGCCTCAGGTTGTTAGGCCCCTTTAGGCCTCCTTGTTAGGCTGCTCTCTTTGTTGGTGAGTTTAGCAGTGCTCCCCTCACCTTTGAGGGTTACCTTTGAGCACGCCACTCCCAGTTGAGCATCTGAGGTCTCCTCTCATTGGGTCCTCCACTCCTTGGAGCTCCACTGAGCAGCAGTCTCAGGTTGTTAGGCCTCCTTCGGCCTCCCTGTTAGGATGCTCTCTTTGTTGGTCGAGCTTAGCAGTGCTCCCCTCACTTAGAGGGTCACATATGAGCACGCTGCTCCCAGTTTGAAGAGTGACTGTTTTGGTTGAGTTGGTGATTCTCCCCTCACATGGAGGGTCTTTCTATGAGATACACCTTTTTCAATCTACATGCACTCTGAGCATGCAGCCTCCCGCTGAATTATTGTTGGGTCACAGTCACGTAGGGTCTAGGCCTGTCTAGGGTACAGGTTTTTGGTTACCCTTTAGTAACGGTGTTGCTTAATCTATGCTATGGTAAGTGCACACACTCAGCTTCTGTGCACTTTCTAAAATCCACATTGTGGTCAGTGTGCACGCTAGGAATTTTGTGCACTTTCAAAAATCCTGTATGGTAAGGGTTACGCGCTGTAGCCTCGTTCCCTTTCTATCAGTTGGTTAGGCCCCGGTTTTCACCTTGGGCTCCACTCAACCTATGTCTCCCTGTTGGTTCATTACGGTATTTCTAAATCCATATCTATGGTAAGTGCTCACACTAGTTCTCTGTGCACTTTCTAAGTCCATATTCATGGCAGGTGCGCACGCCAGCCTTTATGCACTTTCTTAAAAGCCTTTATGGTAAGGGTGACGCGTTGTTGCCTCGTCCCCTTTTTCTGAGTTGGCTCTGGCCCCGGTTACCTTGGGCCCCACTCTCCACATATTCACTTTCTAGACAGGGTGTTACTACTAAGTTTCCCTGGGTATCTTGAGATCCTTGGTAGCTCGTTCTTAGAGCAGGTAGTCTCTGTTTGACAGGCCAGGATATTTACATTACATTTACATTTAGTCATTTAGCAGACGCTTTTGTCCAAAGCGACTTACAAATGAGAACAATGGAAGCAATCAAAATCAACAAAAGAACAATGATTTGCAAGTGCTATAACAAGTCTCAGTTAGCTCAATGCCGTACACGTAGTCATTTTTTAAAAATTATATAATAAATAAAAAGAAAACAGATAGAATAGTAAAAGAATAGAGCAAGCTAGTGTTAGATGCCTTTTTTGCTTTTGTTAATTGTATAATAAATAAAAAGAAAACAAAAAGATTAGATAAACTAGTGTTACTTTTAAAAAAAAAAGAAAACAAGCAGTAAATGAATAGAATGCAAGTCTAAAAGGGACAATTTTTTAAAGAATAGAATTAGAATATTATAGAATTTTCAAATTAATTAATTGAAAACAGCACTCAAATCCAATCTAGTGACATCATGAAAACTCATTTGATATGGGATATGGGGTTGTAAGTAGCCCTGATACTCGGCCTTTTCCCCTTAAATAAATCCTTGGTTATTTTTTGATTCCAGGCTTGAGCTTTGCTCTGGGCTCGGGCTTTATACAAGCCAGCCCTTAACAGGTAAGTTTGGTGCACAGCTCAGGCCTTTGGCCGTAGGGGGTTATGTGACTGACAGCCGTCAAACGTCCTAGGGGCAGCTCCTTTGACTTGTTGAGTTGGTACTTAGTGCTCGCCTTGGTATCGGCATGCACTCCCCTCAGCATGGCAGCATGTTGTTAGGCCTCCTTTGGCCTCCCTGTTAGGATGCTCCTTTTGTTGGTTGCGCTTAGCAGTGCTCACCTCACTCAGAGGGTCACCTATGAGCACGCTGCTCCCAGTTTGGAGTGCGACTGTTTTTGGTTGGGATAGTGATTCTCCCCTTACATGGAGGGTCTTTTTATGAGATACACCTTTTTCAATCTACATGCGCTCTGAGCATGCGGCCTCCCGCTGAATTATTGTCCCTCCTTGAGCGGGCCACAGTCACGTAGGGTCTAGGCCTGTCTAGTGGACAGGTTCTTGGTTACCCTTTAGTAACGGTGTTTCTAAATCCATGCTATGGTAAGTGCAAACGCTCAGCTTCTGTGCACTTTTTAAAATCCACATTGTGGTAAATGTGCACTCTAGGAATTTTGCGCACTTTCTAAAATCCTGAATGGTAAGGGTTACGCGTTGTAGCCTCGTTCCCTTTCTATGAGTTGGTTAAGCACCGTTTTTTTACCTTGGGCTCCACTCAACCGTTGGTTCATTACGGTATTTCTAAATCCATATCTATGGTAAATGCTCACGCTAGTTCTCTGTGCACTTTCTAAAGTCCATATTCATGGCAGGTGTGCACGCCAGCCTTTGTGCACCTTCTTAAAAGCCTTTATGGTAAGTGTGACGCATGTTGTCTCATCCCCTTTCTCTGAGTTGGCTCTGGCCCCGGTTACCTTGGGCCCCACTCTCCGCATATTCACTTTCTAGACAGGGTGTTACTACTTGGGTATCTTGGGTATCTTGAGATCCTTGGTAGCTCGTTCTTAGAGCAGGTAGTCTCTGTTTGACAGGCCACATTACATTTATTACATTTACATTTAGTCATTTAGCAGACGCTTTTGTCCAAAGCGACTTACAAATGAGAACAATGGAAGCAATCAAAATCAACAAAAGAACAATGATTTGCAAGTGCTATAACAAGTCTCAGTTAGCTCAATGCCGTACACGTAGTCATTTTTAAAAAATTATATAATAAATAAAAAGAAAACAGATAGAATAGTAAAAGAATAGAGCAAGCTAGTGTTAGATGCCTTTTTTGCTTTTGTTAATTGTATAATAAATAAAAAGAAAACAAAAAGATTAGATAAACTAGTGTTACTTTTTAAAAAAAAAGAAAACAAGCAGTAAATGAATAGAATGCAAGTCTAAAAGGGACAATTTTTTAAAGAATAGAATTAGAATATTATAGAATTTTCAAATTAATTAATTGAAAACAGCACTCAAATCCAATCTAGTGACATCATGAAAACTCATTTGATATGGGATATGGGGTTGTAAGTAGCCCTGATACTCGGCCTTTTCCCCTTAAATAAATCCTTGGTTATTTTTTGATTCCAGGCTTGAGCTTTGCTCTGGGCTCGGGCTTTATACAAGCCAGCCCTTAACAGGTAAGTTTGGTGCACAGCTCAGGCCTTTGGCCGTAGGGGGTTATGTGACTGACAGCCGTCAAACGTCCTAGGGGCAGCTCCTTTGACTTGTTGAGTTGGTACTTAGTGCTCGCCTTGGTATCGGCATGCACTCCCCTCAGCATGGCAGGGTGGCTATAATCGTTCCCCATAGCAACCCCTAGAGGACGCAGTTCGAAGTTCCCTCGGAAGGGAACGAGACACTGCGTCCTCTAGTCTCCTCGCCATGCTTCGGATGTAAGCTTCAGACGAAGAAGCGTATGACGTGTTCTACCGGCACCCTTTTATACTGTGGTCGCGCCGGTAGTGACGTCATAGGTTGTTGCCGGCCAATATCATTGTCGTGTTTAGATGTATGCTTCAGACACCGGTCGTGCCGAAGGCGTTCCCCATAGCGACACCTAGTGTCTCGTTCCCTTCTCAGGGAACCATGGTTACATACGTAACCTGAGACGTTTTTAAACCTGTCTTGGAGCATCCCCAGCACTGCACATTTTGTATGTCTTCCCTCATCTAACACACCTGATTCAACTCATCAGCTCATTAGTAGAGACTGCAAGACTTGGGTGTGTCCAATAAGGGAGACATACAAAATGTGTAGTGCTAGGGGTGCTCCAGGACAGGTTTGAAAGCCCCTACAATAAAATAGTACTGATTATTACTGTAAAATAAGAGGTCATTCAAATTTATTCTGTGTTTTTATCACTGAAAATTTAGAGGGTTTCTACCAAGGTGTGTGTGTTAAAATCATAGTAAGCAAAGTGTGAATACCCCATTCATTGAGCTCATAGGTAAGGATGAGGCTCTCAGCATGTACAAGCGTGTGGTCTTCACCCTGGTCTTTCAGGAATTCACGCAAATCCACAGTGGACAGGACGTAACCATTAGCAGAGTACTGCTGAAACACTGCATCTAGCTCAGGCCGACGTAGTAGCTCACGACAAAAAAGCTCAATCTCCTCATGTTCAAGTCGTCCGTCTGCTGATTTATCACACTTCTGATATGCAAAGACATATATAAAGCAAATTAATTTCTTCTCTTTTCTGCATTTAAAGTACAAAAATGTGCATGTATACAGTATTGTTATTTCATATTCTTAAAATCCATTTTGTCTTTCATAGGCAGATTTGTTCTGTGATTAAAGAGATTTTATTCAAAACATCCCAAAGTAGGTCAAGTGCTGCCAGGAAATAAAGGCTGACCTTGAAGAGGCTGACAGCATTTTCTTTACTCAGGTCTATGTTGATCATCTTGAAAAGGGTCTGGACCTCCTCATATGACATCTTGCCATCATGGTTCATGTCAGCTTGTTTCAGGTAGCCATCGATCCAAGTGAGAGCAGTCAAGGGTATAAACAGATTAAAAAAACAGCCCTAGTTTAAATGTGTTGTGATGTTCATTAGTTAGGGTTGTGGCTATATTTTGTTTATCATATACGAAAACGAGGCTGTGAGGGGCATATACAGGTATACAGTCTATTCAATAGATTGTTCTGTGACTATTTGCACAAAACGTGTTTTTGCGTTTAAAAAAATGAGAGATGCAGTGGAGTAAAATAGAAATTAACATAGGGTCGGGGATACATTTTTAAAACTCAAATTTAATTTAACTTGACAAGTTTTCCAGAGGTCTTTTTTCTTTTCAGTGTTGCATATGCTGAATAATCTACACCCAAGTACATACATAATCGGCCTCATAACCGTGATCAGACCCTCACCTTCCCAGCCTTGTTTTCATCCATTTCGTACCCAACTACCCAACTTTCATATCCAACAAATTGCAATAAAATATTTATTTAAATTCTACCTTCTTACATTTAAACTGCAATTCTGTCAAATTCAGGAATTTAAAAACAATTCTCAATTAATCTCTGATGGAACACAGCGCTGACTGATAAATATATCAACATTTGTTCCCTACTGAAGGAAAGAAATGCTAGAAAAAAACAACAACTATTAGCCTGAAGCAAAAGAGAAGAGTAACTAAATCCCTACAAAATAACAGTAAGGACTTCTCACTTGTCATTTTACAGATTGATAAACTGGGACTGTAGAGTAAAACTGAATCTGATTATCTGCTAAAGGATATTTGTCAAGTTTCTCTTTCTGGGTCATTTTATTGACTCTGCCTTGCAGGGTTTGAATGCCACGGACCCAGTGCTTGGCTTCCTCTTTTGTGTCACACTGGAGATCCAAGCTCTTCCTTCCTCCCTTGAACACAATGGTAAGACACTGCTCTTCTGGAAGTGAGGTGGCCAGGTTTCTCAACGTCTCAGACTTACAACCCTCCTGCACACACTCCACTTCCATCACAGAGACTAAAAGGAAAAGAGGTATGTTTATTTGATAAAACTGGCTTGGTATAATCAAACATTTAAATTGATATTGTTAATATTGACAGTAGCACACAAATAAGGAAACAAACAGTGACTGAGCCAAAACACAGACCATGTATAATTCAGTAGACCAAATAAGCCAAAAACCTCTAAAATTAGAAAATGCCCATGCCAGTGTGCAGGAGGTAGACAGCAGTGGCCTAGAACATACAGTATAGATTATTTACTCCAATATGGTCTCCATATTTGTGTCCTGTCAGCGGTTTAATTTACTTTTTATACAAAATAAATGGCTGTGACACTAAACCTAAATGTCAGCTATACGAACAGTAAATGTTATACTGATTAATAGAGCAAACCTTACATGGCCAGTGTTAACAGAGATTTGTTTTATGGTGGAAATCACCTGATCTTTATTTATCACTGTACTGCAGATAGAAAGCAATTGGTAAATAATCTTTTAGCGGTTTATCTCCATGCTATAGTGCCAAAACAAAGAATTGATTATAAACCAATTACAAACATTATATTATGCTTAACAGATCATTAGTTAATATATATTCAAATAGCTAGAAGCATGAAATATTGTGCTTATTAATGTTTACAAAAAAAAAAACTCATTAAACACTACCTAATGATTAACAGATCATTATTTCATGTAAAATAAAATGCTTACAAATGTCATTAAACATTCAATTTATGTGATCATGCACATCTTGAAAATTTACAAATGATTTTAAGAGATGTTATACAATGTGTTACGTATCCGGTCCATGAACTTCCGTCTGCTAGCCATCAGAGGTCACCCTTTCCATTTTCATTGACTCTCGCACTACACACTGTTGCATATCACCCCGGACTACATATCCCATCATTCGTTGCACTGATTGCACACAGCACTGATTGCACACAGCTGTTTCATATCACTCACTCACTATTTAACACTCACTCTGATCCCTTCCCTCTGCCGAGTATTGTATGCGTTTATCACTCTCTTAGCGATAGCTACTCTACGGAGCCTGTTTCCTTTCGTTAGCCTTAGCCTAGTCTTGCCTTGTCTGTTTCCTCGTCTTCTGATTATTGCCTGTGTACTTCGGATTACCTCTCGTCTTGCCCTGTTCGGATACTGTTTGCCCCTGCCTGGACCTTTGCATTGTTATTGGATAACCCCTCGTGTCAAGCCCTCTGGATATTGTTAGCCGCTTATCGACCACGCCCGTTTTGGATTACTCTTCTGTCTTGCCCTCATTATACCTGTTTGCCCTTGTTCGACCCTGCCTGTGTTTCTGACCTCTCTGCTTGAATTAAAGCTTGCACATGGATCCGCACGTCTCATGTCTTGTCAGCCCCGTAACAGAATGATTAAAAGCTTTTGTTAAGGTGCAACACTTGAGGTGTGATACAGGTAAGGGCCAGGTTTGGTGGTATGGGTAGGTTTAAGGATTGATTAAGGGTGTTATGTATTATGTAAAGGGGTCAACAGTGCACAGGGGTCAATTTGATTACTATAAAGGAACATGGTTCAATCTGTTTATATTACATTATTTTGTTAAGTAAACAAGCATTTTCTTGAAAAATGTATCTGTTTTCTCCTGTTGATGTATGATTCAAGGGATATCCTGTATATACAGTAATATACTAATATAAGTGCTGAGGCAATAAAAACATGTTTTGCACCCAAATTACAATGTGTTTTATGTCTTTAGCAAGCATTTAGCTAAACATAACTAACCACCTTTTACACAAACATTGTTACAGCAGTCTCAACTTTAGATTGGGTACTGCAAAAACATGAACAAATGATTAACAAATTATTTGTAAAGATGAGTAAATAGGGTGAATTCAGGTCATTTGGGACAATTGACGATATTGATGACTGCTTATATAGGTACTAACGATTAGTAAATGTTTGTAAACATTTACAAATGAGGAATAGTTTCCACTTTAGATTGGCTACTGCAAACAAGCATAAACAAATAACTAATAAATGATTTGTTAAGATGTGCAAATAGTAGAAGTCTACACAACAAACAAAACCCAAAATATATGACTTTTACAGACTGATTATGAGTAAATTAATGATATATTAACAAGAATAGTTTGTGAAGTGCTTAAAATTACTAATTAAGCTATGCTTTCGAAACATTTGTAAATTTAAAAAAGAGCATTAGGTAATATATGAACTGCAGTTTAATGACATTTGTAAACATTTCAGTTTCTATGATACAATGATCTGTTAATCATTAAGTAATGTTTAATAAGTACAATAGTAAACATGAACAAGCATATTATCTCATATTTCTAGCTATGTGAATATATGATAACTAATTATCTGTTAAGCATATATATGTTTGTTAATGATTTTTAATGAAAGTTATTATAAAGTGTTACCTAAATCATTTTCTGATAAGTAGCATACAAACTGAAGACATTAAAATAAGAGCTGATATTTTTAGACGAAAGGCAACTGCAACAGCAAAGAAAAAAAGAAGAAAAAAGAATTTTAGTTTATTAGCAAACATTTAATGCTTATAAGTTTCTCTTTCATAGTTGAAAGGACATTAAGAGGAGAATATACTACTTTATTTTACTTCTTTATCTTTTTTTTTTTAATTTCACAACAATACAATGCTAAAATATATGCTAAAATACTGCATTACATGCCAATGGTGAGCATTCAACAATTGGAAAAAAGGCCCTTTTTAAGTTTTTCAAGGCCCTAAGTGGTTCAATCCCAGGGATACTGGGTATCTCAATGCAGCTCCATGTCCAAATTGTTGAATCCTACCCATTTTTAATGGTCAAAATCCAAATGTGATTTTTGTGTTTTTATCCAGTCGACTGTTGAAATATGCAAATAATAATAGTAACCCAGTGTTTAGGAATGTACAGTGTGACACGTCAGATTATGAATAACCAGGATTAATCATTAACTCCAGGTAAAATATGAGCAGTGTGAAACATAAATTAAGATTACCCAGGATCCCATTTACTAAGGGTTTAGAATTACCCAGTGTTAATTATTTAAAGTGTGAGAAGCCTTAAATGATTCAAAGTTTGAGGTACTATCTGTTTGAGGTGATTCTGCCAAATATAACCTGTAACAAAGTTCGTAGTTCGGGAAGGAGGCGGGAACTGGCGAACATTTAAACACTTTAATAAAATAAACAAACACAAAATGAAAGTAAAGTACCCACGAGACTGCGCTCAACCCCCCACGTTCGTAGGTCGGGAAGGAGGAGGCGGGAACCGGTGAACATTCAAACAAAACTTTAATAATAAAATAAACACAAAACAGCGTGACAGCCCCTCGCGGATGACTGTCGCGCACAAACAGAACCAAAACACAAAAAAAAGTTTTGCACTGTCGTCATTCCTCTTTTTATCCTTCCGGAGCTCCTCCATGGGACTCGAGACCGGTGAGTGGCGCAGGTGTCGTGCATTATCACTTATTCCACCGGCCTCGCTCCGTTTCCACAGCTCTCGGCCCTGCCCCCACTCAAAAATTTTAAAAACGCCTTAGGCTCGTTTTTTTTGGTTTGACACGCCGCGTTAAAAACTGGCCGACCAATGAGATTGGCGCTTTTGTTCATGTGCCTGGAGCTGCTGAAGTTACAGTAAAACACGACTTGGTGGCTCTCAAGCACAAAACGGTCTTGCTGAGAGGCAAGATGTATGTAGAGCTGCTGGTCTCATTGGTGTCTGAACACAAAGGACTTTATGACAAACGCGACAGCAACTACAAAAGTCTCGATAAGAGGGAGTTGTTATGGAGAGGAATTGCAGATTCGATGTGTCCGATGTGGGTATTTCTGTTTTTCATTAAGCGCCATCTAATGTCAGGGAGTGAATTTGCACGTTCACTCAGCTCATTGCCAGCAAAAAATCGCTTGGGTATGAACACAAAAGATGTGTCGAAAAACGTTGGCGATAAGGTCGCCAATCGATAATCGTCCCGGTGTGTACGAGGCTTTACAGTGTTCTCTATCACAATAAGTGTGAAGTTGTTCAGTTTGCATTCAGTCATTTAAGACTGAATGTTCTTCACTCGTTTGAGAATGTAGAAAGACCATTTAATAGACCTTTATCACAGCGGAATTGAATACCGGAAGTGCTCGTCAAAGCAGTGTATTAGTACTTGATTACTTATTAGTATCAATTTTCATTCTGTAACTACCTTTAGGGTGGCCATATGTGCCATTCATATGGGACATATCCTGGCCAGGATTTTTATATTGTCTAAAACATGAAAGTGAAAGTGACATGACATGTGGCCAAGTAGAGAATTATTTCTTTCTTGGAAAAAACGGGTGCATGATCATTGATGTCTTGGATCTCGATGGTATTCGAGAAAATTCCAGAGGGTTTTCAAGCAAAATCTCAAGACAGAAACTTCATGGAGATTTTTGTCGCAAAGCTGCTCTCTGTCTATTCTCTCTTTTACCACCAAATGTCCTTTGTTACGGTTCAGCTCCACATATTGTCTATCATCATCAACAACTAGACGCGCACGGCCAGAAACCAACCTTTTTACCAGGGACGTGCACAGACATTTTGAGGGGCAGGGGCTCAAGTGGAAAAAATGGCACTTCTCATATTTATTTACATTTTTTTCTAAACAAAACGTTAAATATATTAGGGGTGTGCGATATTGACAAAAATATATCTCAATATTTTCTGGGATTTTATCGATAACGATAATTAAACAATATTTTGCTTAGTGTGTTATTGTGCTTACATCTTAAGTACTACCGTGGACAGCTGACTCCTAGTGTGGTGATCAGTTCACAGCAGTGATAGAAATTAATCTTTTCCATTAAGTTTAAATTATTTTAATTTTTTTTTACCTTTTATGGGCATTTTACCTTTATAAAGCCATTTTTTTTCTAAATGTGTGCATCATCTTTTCAGTCAAATTCTTAAATTGAATCAGTCAATTAGAATAATACGTCATTTTGCCGACCTTAGCTGACGCGGGGCCCAGTGCGAGGTAGGGAGCGGGGCCCCCCTTGGTCCGTTCGCGATCGCATTCCGGGGGGGGTTTGTCCCCCTTGGTCTGTTCGCAATTGCATTCCGGCTTGGGCCATTCGCCACGGGACCCCCTCAAGCCGCACCAGTTGCACCCCCCTAAGGACGGCCCTGATCTGATAACACTAGTTTTATTGCTCGTTGTTACTGTTCTTGTATATTGTCTTTTGTATTGTATACTGTTTTATGCATGCTTATGATTGAACCACTCGTTCATGTAATCTTACCTATATGTAATCTTACCATGTTTAGTATCTATGAATTCGTCTTCTGATGATCTAAACGAGTGTATATTATATGTTAGTATATAGGCAAAATATTAGTGTTCTAAGAATCTTTATTAATTTTACATCAACACACAATCGAGTTCCATATGCAAATTACCACGCTCTCAGACAAAGGGTCATAAAACTCCTCAGTATTTCCAACCTCCTGCTTGGAATTTCAGCCTTTCTCATTGGACAAGCCCATCCTGAGAGGCGTGAATCTTCTCAGACCTTAAAGGGCTCACGCACAGTTCCGCCCAGGTCTTCTGCTAAGTCTTCTGCTAAATCTTCTGATTGCTGCCCGTGTGGAGAACCTGAGCATCCCCGGTGTGCCAGGTGGGCTCCAGCACATAGCCTTTCAGTCGGCGGTTCTGTTAGATTCTGAGGAGATGAGGATGTGAGCTAGAACACTTCTGCAACCCTTAAGTCTGACCTGCACCCCCCATTTTGGGACTCACAGCTGAAAATGACCTACCTAACGTAAAATGGTAACAGTTCCTGACAACAGTGTGCTACAAACACAATTTTGGTGTCTTTGGAAGAAAGACCCTTTGGGCTTTACTATCCATCATCCAGAGTTGATAATGCTCAACAAGATAAAGTTATAGACACTGAAGTGCCTTGAGAAAAATTATACTTTTATGTATTTTTTTTAAATTTCATATACAAATACATGAAATCAGTCCTGGAGCAATCCAGAAAAGTAATGCGTTGAAAGTCACATGTTTCATGTGTTTATATTTCAAATTTGAAGAAGATACCATGAAAAATTTGATTCCTGCAACCATTTTTCTGAGACTATTTCTAGTCCCCCCTCCCCGTTTGAGGAAAAATAGCCACCAAATGTAATGAAGTGTTCTACGAAATGTTTTAGTCATTAAACATACCACTACATAGTTTTTCAATTATAAAATAATAGACAGAATCTTAGACATCGTATAAGTGATTTATTTGAACACTAGAAAAATACAATAAGAATAATTTGAAACATGTTGAATAGAAAAAAAATATATAAAAATTATTTGTGCAAAAAGCCGATCGCTACACCCCCATCAGATGACAGGTGCGTCACAGCGTGCATCACGAGCTGTCACGAGAGAGTGCCAGAATTCAAATAAACAATATTCCGAGTATCTTTGACTTTTTTTTTAGTGGATGGTCTCATTCTGTTTGTGACACTGTATGCTACAAAACCATGTTGCTTTTTACTACCAAGAT
>NW_015551087.1:118436-129563 GCF_001515605.1 Sinocyclocheilus anshuiensis | reverse complement strand
TAGCACTGTATCACTCATCTAACATACATGGCTTTCAGTCAGTAATCACACGCTGATGTGCGGTCATACAGATGGTAATCATAAAGATTGCCGGCTATATAGTTAATAATCACACTCTAATAGCCATTCGAATAGACACATTCACACTGATAGCTGTCATACAGTCAGTTTACATTCCCTGCCTACCTAAGCCGGCTTCCTGAGTGCACAGCGCACAATAAACCCAAAATAAATAACCTCAAATAAAGAAAGAGTCCAAGAAAGTTCTTGGTGTGTGTGTGTTTCTTGGAGTATGCATGTTCTTTTCACTACCCGGGTAGGTTTACGTGTGTTCTTATCTGTATTTCAAATGAAGGCACAGGATGATGATGGTTCCAAAGACGCCACGGCTGGCCACACCAGGCACTTGGTCCGTTCACTTCTGCAGTTGGCTCGCCATTGACCACCAGGGTCAGATTCAAATGGTCTATCCCTCTACGATCTCCTCATCTTCTGGTGATTCAAGCAAACCACTCACCATTACTGCATTGGGGACTTTGATACCTGAGCTTGTTATGAACTCCATGTTTGGTAAAGAGTGATCTATAAATGTGACAAATAGCTTACAGACTTGAAAATAGTTTCACACACGTGTAATGTGGTTCACTGCTAACACATAACCAGGCGTTTTTTTTTTAATAGTAAATTCCCTGGGGTGTACGCGCCACCCACAGGCATAGTAGAGAGTTGCACTCCAGTAACCTTGTGCGGGTTACACACGCATCTTTGACTTTTTTTTTAGTGGATGGTCTCATTCTGTTTGTAACACTGTGCTACAAAACCATGTTGTTTTTTTACAACCAAGACGCAGTTTTTGAGCACAAGTTATTCCATAACAGATACAAACAATAACTCTCCCAGAAGAAATTAGACGTAAACAAAGGAATAACCATCCATATTACAACGTTATTGTTTCGTTGGACTAAAAGTGCTCTATGGGATGTTGTTCAGTGGACCCTTACCTTTCTAACTACACCGGGATTTACAGCAGTGGATGTGTTTATGACTCGTTATTATGACGAATCTGGTACTTACTGCGTGTTGATTATGCATGTTTTGATGTGTACTGCTAACACAAATTTAGCAAATACATTCCTTATAAGCTTTCCATTGAAAAACAGCGATCTATCGTCGATGCTTGAGTCTTAGACCTTTATAATGATATATAGTTTGTCAAGATTAATTTTGTCCCGTTTCATTTAATCTACTCGTAAACATTGACACGTGCAAACAAAGAGCGTTCAGTGCGCCGGCGTCCAGGTGTGGGTTAACAGGTTAATAAAACTCTTGTGCACAAATTACATGAGTTTCTGATTCCGCCTTGCAAATTAGTGTCCCTTTACGATTCCTATCTAGCTACGTGCTCTAATGCATTAGTAGGCCACTGTAAGAAGGTTGTTTTCTGTGGCCACGAAAATATCCTTTCTTAGAGTTGATATGAAATTACACTAAATGTTCGCTGGACGAACAGATTGGTTGATGGCAATTTAATTCTGCTACAGTTACTACTGGCAGCCAGTGTAAATAATTGTAATTAATCATAATTAAATGTAATTATTTATAGACATTCCCTTTTGAGCTAATTTGCTACACTAGCATGTTTCTAACATGGTTAGCATGTTGCTAGCATAATTAGCAAGTTACTAACATGTTTCTAGCTTGATTATCATGTTACTAGCATATTGTTAGCATAATTAGCAAGTTACTAACATGTTGCTAGCATGAGTCTAACATGATTAGCATGTTGTTAGCATGATAATCATGTTACTAGCATAGCATTAACATAATTCTAGCATGATTATCATGTTACTAGCATGATTATATCATGATTAGCATGTTAATAGCATAATGCTAGCATGTTTCTAACATGTTTAGCAAGTTGCTAGCATGATTCTATCATGATTAGCAAGTTACTAGCATGTTGTTATCATTATTCTAGCATAATTAGCAAGTTACTAGCATGTTATTAACATGATTAGCAACTTATTAGCATGTTAATAGCATGGTGTTAACATGATTAGCAAGATACTAGCATGTTGCTAGCATGATTAGCATGTTACTAGCATTATGCTAGCATGTTTAACAAGTTGCTACCATGTTTCTAGCATGATTAGCAAGTTACTAGCATGTTGTTAGCATTATTAGCATGTTAATAGCATGGTGTTAACATGATTAGCAAGATACTAGCATGTTGCTAGCATGATTAGCATGTTACTAGCATTATGCTAGCATGTTTAACAAGTTGCTACCATGTTTCTAGCATGATTAGCAAGTTACTAGCATGTTGTTAGCATTATTAGCATGTTACTAGCATGATGCTGGCATGTTTCTAACATTTACATTTAGTAATTTAGCAGATGCTTTTATCCAAAGCGACTTACAAATGAGGACAATAAAAGCAGTCAAAACTAACAAAAGAGCAACAATATATAAGTGCAAATGACAAGTCTCGGTTAGCATAACGCAGTACACATAGCAAGGTGTATATATATATATATGCACAAATTACATGAGCAAATTAATGTCCCTTTACGATTCCTATCTAGCTACATGCTGTAATGCATTAGTAGGCCACTGTAAGAAGGTTGTTTTCTGTGGCCACGAAAATATCCTTTCTTAGAGTTGATATAATAATCACTTTAATGTAGCTTGCGCCAACAGTTGTACACGGAAGCAGCTCTGGGCGGATGACGTATGAGGTCGGCGTTGCGCATGCGCCACTCAGAAGTGACGCCTTCACAGAAGAAGATCACAGAAGAAACGCCTGCTTCTACATCACTGCCTGTTTAGCCCTGCCCACCGATTCACGCACATAGAGGCTCAATTTTGAGAGAGGCAAACGTAAACGGGAGAGGCAAACGCTGTACAGTGCCAAGTTGTGGAAAAACACAGTCTTTGCTTTGCCTTCCTTCTGATCCCAACATTAGGAAAGATTGGATTAACTTTATTTTTAATTAAATTCCAGACCGCATCAGGAAGAACTTGGTCCTTTGTTCACTTCATTTTTACTGTGGATTCGTTTACAAACAAGGCACAATTCAAAGCAAAAGAAAGATTTAGAAAGATTTAAACTAAAAGACGATGCTGTGCCGACTATATTGGATCTGACAGTAATGTCGCACCACACAAGTGTAACTATTTTTATTACGTAGTCACTATTGCTTTGTCTTTTATTACAGATCATTTGATATGTACTGAGTATTTATGCATTTTTAACCTAAATCAGAACAGCGTCCATCAATGAAGGATGTAGGCTGTCAAACATACACAACTGTTAGCCAATCATACCAGTGGGTGTTCACTTCTGAGTCTACAATCTGTCACGCCTATTCAGACGGAGCATTCCGATGAGGGGGGCCAAAACAGGACAGAAAATAACCTATAAATTATAAAGCTTTTTGATGTAAAAATCTTGATAATATTATAAGTGGACCTCAGAGAACAGTACAAAAAAAAAAAAAAAAAACATTTATATAAAAATGGATAATTCATTTAATTTAAAATGGAAAATTCAATTTATTTATGAATTATATTGTATCATCTTTATGAAAATAAAACGGAAAAATATAGAGCCCATTTTATTGGTATTTAAATAGTATAAGCTTATGTTGAACTTTATTCTTGTATATACAGGTGCTGTATTAAGCAGTACATAAATTATTGCATGAAAAATATTTCTGTTACCACTTGTAAATGTCTAAAACATTTGTTTATTTGACAAATACATCTAACAACTTAATCTGCAATAAAGACAGCAAACACCGTGCGAGAATCAGGGAAGCCAGAAAGTGTACTACTTCAGTGTGGCATTTTCAACTCCTTCCTTGACTTTAAACGGCAAATCCCGCCAATCGGTAAATTCGTTTGAGATGCCAGAGATGCCTCGCCTTGAATAAAGACGAGTAGACAGCGACAGGCATCCTCTAACCGTATTTGTGGCAGATGTACAAGCGTCTGGGTGAACTCCATGCCGGTAGCGCTAGTACTCCACTATGCTGACAGAAGTAAGCATACAGCGCTTTGACGCAGAACAGAAGTCTCGTGACATCACTGTGAAAAAGGTCTATTAAGTAAGGAATATTGATTTCGAGGCGGTTCAAGATGGTGCTCTAGCAACATGTGAGTCGATCTGCTATGCAAGCTCAAATAGTGATATTAGCTTCTAGTGCAATCAGAAAAAGACTTTTTTCAACTTATAACATCAATCAGTTGACAATTATCCTTCTACCAGTGAGCGACACAATGGGCAAGTCGGAAAAAAGAAAAAAAAAACCGAGTGCTTCTCATGTGACTGCTAACTCTGCTATCAAAACCAATTTGAAAATCTTGCTGCAGGTGTAGCGCTTGGACAAATCAGACACACAATTATTCATTATATTTAACAAATAATCCAACAGACCCTCTCACCCAACAACCAGACTGGGTGCCGAGACGTCTGTGAATGACCCCCAGGCCCCTGGTTACCAAGACACGTCAGCCAGACAGATAAACTTTACGACTTTAAAGGGGTCATATGATGCTGCTAAAAATAACATTATTTTGTGAAATGAAATGTGTTTATGCGGTTTAAGGTTCAAAAAACACATTATTTTCAACATACTGTACATTATTATTTCTCCTCTATGCCCTGCCTTTCTGAAACGCGTCGATTTTTACAAAGCTCATCGATTTCTAGTCGTGTCCTCTTTTGGAAGGCCAAACAAAGTAGTTTCGCTTTCACAACGAAACAGCGTCACACACCGCGGCCTTGAGTGAGCGGAGGCCGGAGGCCTAGAGTGAGCCGCGGCCTAGAGTGAGCGGAGGCCAGCTTGAGTGAGCAGAGGCAGGCGGGCTTGAGAACGGCGCGGAAGGCGGATTCGACGAAGGAGTGTCCGGCGGGCTCGCAGCAAACACATGTGACGGACCCCGACATCCGCTTCGTCCACGGTGAAAGCGGATATCGGATATCGTCCTCTTCTGGAAGGCCAAATGAAGTAGTTTCGCTTTCACAAGGAAACACACAGTGCCTTCACGACATGGCGGCGGCGGCAACAACAATACTACAGCGAGAATAAAACTTACGCCTTCTTTCTTTGCGTGAACATTTGGGCGGCGTTATACAAATCTTCCCACATTGTGACGTAGACATGTGGGGGCGTGTTAGAACGAGCCGTTTTAGGTAGGCGTGGTTGACTCTTAAATTTTATAAAGAATATCTCTTTGGATTTGAGACTTTAGTCTTTGCAACTTTACAGATCTTCTTTATGCACCAAGAGCTTGTAACACTCCAAAGAGAAAGGAAAAATTTTAATCGCATCATATGACCCCTTTAAAGTATGTAGAGAGAATCTCCCTACTACTTCATTCCCTCTAAAACAGACACATACTGTTATAGGACATTACTTCTTTCATTAATTCACAGCAAAAACATTCTGTAAATGATCATGTACATCCCCAGAACATTGTGTGTATTATTACTGTTTTGTATAGTGTTTTTGTATGGTACACTGTTTTATGCATGCTCTATGATAGATCACTAGTTAATATAACCTCACCCATACCATGTTTGGTACCTTTGAATTTTTTATTTTCATGATCTAAATGAGACTGTATATTATATGTTGATATCTATGCAGCATATTAGTGTTCTAAGAATCTTTCATAGTTTTGCATCAACATCCAATCCAGTTCCATATGCAAAATACCATGCTTGAAGACAAAGAGTCGTAAAATTTCCCTCCAAAGGTACCATTCCTCATTGGCTCACTCAAATCCTGAGGGTGTGACCCCTTCAAACTTTAAAGATCACTGATCACCAGATCAGGGTGGTTCTTTTAGGTTCTGAGAAAATGAGGATGCTGAGCTAGAAGTCTTCTAAGGATCCCTAAGTTTGTGCCAGGCTGTGACCTTGTCTTTCCATTCACCAAAGATCCTCGGATTTCAGCTGATGTCTCTCTAGCTCTGCGGTCTTCTCTCATCACCTTCATCTGGGAGAAAACTCTCCCAATCACCACAGAGTCAGAATAACATCTTTTGGAGTTAATCACCCTTCAAACCCGGAAGAATGTGATTGCAACTAAAACACCACCAAACCATCAAAACTTTCATCTGAGACTGCATCCGGACACTCGTTCAACAACCAAGGCAATTCAAGTATCGTACATTTAACTAAACAAAACAGAGGTTTAGTATAAGCTGTAGACCCCATTGTAAAACAGCACTGATGGTTTCACTTTGGTGGTTAACAGCCTCTTTTTCCATAGCTGCATTCTCTGGTTTCTCTAACGGTTTCATTCATCCACTTCAATTCCCCCATATTATTGTATATTTGTTTGTTTAGATTAGTTATGTGTTAGTGTTTAGTTAATAAAACTTTTGTGCTCAAATTACATGAGTTTCTGGTTCTGTCACCGCTCGTGAATAGTGTCCCTTTTATGATATGATCTATAGCTACATGCTCTAATGCATTAGTACTGTAAGAAAGTTATTTTCTGTGGCCACGAAAATATCATTTGTTGATATGAAATTACCCTGAATGTTCGCTTGACAAACAGATTCGTTTATTGTAATGTTAATTCTTCTACAGTTACTACTGGCATCTGAGGTAAATAATTGTAATTAATTATAATTCCATCAAAACTTTCATCTGAGACTGCATCCGGACACTCGTTCAACAACCAAGGCAATTCAAGTATCGTACATTTAACTAAACAAAACAGAGGTTTAGTATAAGCTGTAGACCCCATTGTAAAACAGCACTGATGGTTTCACTTTGGTGGTTAACAGCCTCTTTTTCCATAGCTGCATTCTCTGGTTTCTCTAACGGTTTCATTCATCCACTTCAATTCCCCCATATTATTGTATATTTGTTTGTTTAGATTAGTTATGTGTTAGTGTTTAGTTAATAAAACTTTTGTGCTCAAATTACATGAGTTTCTGGTTCTGTCACCGCTCGTGAATAGTGTCCCTTTTATGATATGATCTATAGCTACATGCTCTAATGCATTAGTACTGTAAGAAAGTTATTTTCTGTGGCCACGAAAATATCATTTGTTGATATGAAATTACCCTGAATGTTCGCTTGACAAACAGATTAGTTTATTGTAATGTTAATTCTTCTACAGTTACTACTGGCATCTGAGGTAAATAAATTGTAATTAATTATAATTAATTGTAATTATTTATATACATTTCCCTTTTGAGCTAATTTGCTACACAGGATATCTACATGATTACGCCAAGACAGACATGGATTCTGATGAATTCATGTTGTGCGAGACTGTGAGGAGGAATTTCCTACACTTTTAGAAACTCCGTGCAAGTCTCCCACCACCAAACAATGGAAGACTGAGCATTCTGACATCGCTGACGTTCTCGGAACGTCTGACAGAAAATATGATCAGAGAAAATACATGCGAGATTACCAACATGAAAGAGGTGATAAACGAAAATACCAAGCAAATCACAAGTGTCAAGGAGGCTATTGAATTTATGAACGAGGACGTTAACAACCTGAAAATCAAGTACGGCGCGATGGAGTCCAAGGTGGGCAAAGTGGAGCAGACTACCATGGAGCAAGAGAGAAGACTAGCACATCTGGAAAGTTATTTGCGACGGTGGAATTTAAGAATCTATAGAGTCCCTGAGAAAGAGAGAGAAGATGTTCGGAAACATGTCATCCAGTTGTGTCAGCAACTCCTGCCAGAGGACAAGGACAAATGAACGCCATTGATATCGTACACCGTCTTAGTCGCAGGTAACCAAACAAAACCAGAGGAATTATTGTTCAATTTGCCTCCCGCTTCTATCGCAATATTGTGTGGTGCACAACAAAGGACTCTACTTTTCCCCCGGGAAAGCAGCCTGAAAATATCAGAGGACTTGTCTCCAGCAGATAAAGAGAGGAGAAACAAACAAACTGTGGCTGGCAGTGTCACGATGCACACACACGAGGAACGAGGAGATGCTGGAGAATACTTTACCAAGACTTTATTTTCAGGAACCAAGGGAGACGAACTCAGGAAGACGTTTAACAGCGGACAGAGAACTAAGGACTGGGAACACTTTAAATACACACAGGAGGAGGGGATGACGAGACACACCTGGGAGCAATGAAACATCAAAGGAAACACCTGGGACAAATGAACTAATCAGGACAGGAACAGGAAACTAACCAAATAAGGGCATGGGAAGGCACATGGGGAGCAGGACACACACAAAACATGGAACAGAGTCTGACAGGCAGTGGAAAAAGCAAGACAAAACAATAAACGTGCTTAGTTTATTGGAGGTAGGGCTTTTGTAGAAGGAACAGAAATATTCCCTCCAGCCTGAAACTTTATGTAGCTGGCTTTAATATATATGAATCTTGTTTCACTATGTACTGAAACCGTAGACTAATTTCGAGATTGTTGCCTTTTTCAAGAATTCATTTTTTTTAAATAACAAAAAGGAAAAGAAAGAAAGAGGTGAAGAAGACAAAAGAAGGAAAGAAAACAAAGAAGAAAACAACTGTTAGTATATTACAATTAATTATTGTCATCCTGAGGTTTTTTTAAAGGCATTTTAATCTCCGGAATTTGTTCTTTTAAATTTTGTTGCTTATGGGGGAAAAAACAAGGAAAACAACTTTGATCATTTTATTATTGTTAGCATTTGCACTACAGGAATAAGAGATTTGCACTACAAGATAAGATTCATGTTCTATGGATATTGATGTCTGAATTGACTATTCATTTGTTCTAGTACAGAGTTTGCTGTTCGCATCGTTCATTTTACATTTAACACATTTTCTGAGACGGTTTAATCTCTATAGTAGACTTTTCTTTCTTTATGTCTCTATCTATAATTTCTTTTAACACTAGAGGGTTAAGAAATATTACAAAAAGCAATGCAACTTTTTGTACCTTAAACAATTTAAATCTGACTTTTGTTTTTTACAAGAATGCCATTTAACTAAAGAGGATTATGTTTTTTGGAGATCTCGGTGGGGATTAGATGTACGGATGGTTCATGGAACAAGTAATTCAGCTGGTGTTTGTATTCATAAAAACTGTTTTAATGGGAAGATTGTAAGCACTGGTTGTGATCCAGGTGGACATAATATTTGCCTTGTAAATGGAATTTCTAATGTAACAGGTGTTATTGTTAATATTTATGGATTTAATCAACAAAAAGATGACGAAAAACTTATTGATCAAGTGGAAGAATATGTTTTGAAAGTATTAACTAAATACGCACATTCTTTTTTAGTTTTCGGAGGGGATTTTAACGTGGCTTTGGATAATAGGCCTCCAAAGTCACCTGATAATTCAAGTTTGTACTTAAAGAGGTTTATGCAATGATTTTCTGTAATTGACAGCTGGAGAGAAACTCATCCTTCTCAAAAAATATTTACATGGAGCAATCATTCTTTTTCAAACCAGTGGCGTATCTCTAAAGATTTAAATAATGTATCTTCTGACATTGCCCCATCACCTCTCTCTGATCACAAATGCAGTATCTCTCAGATAAGTATCTCTCAGATACTTCTAATTTGCATAGAACTACCTCAAATTGGAAACTGAATATTTCATTGCTTAAGTATAGAAAGTAAAATATAAAATTTGTTTTATAATTGCCAATTATTGGGAAAAGGCTAACAAGGAAAACAATTTTGCCAGTAATTGGGAATTGGCAAAATATTAAATTGGTAAATACATACATAATTTTAGTAGCAATTTGGCTAAAAAGAAAAAAAAATATGAGAGTATTGTAATATGCAAAATTTCTAATCTTCTATCTAAAATTATTCTATCTGATGCTGAAAATGTTGAACTTGCTCACTATCAAAACGCATTAGATGAGTTGTATAAAAGCTGAGGGAGCAGTTGTTAGATCACGGAAAAGACGGATTGAGGAAGGTGAGCAAAACTCTTCTTATTTCTTTAGATTGGTAAGACAACAAATGACAAAAAATATATATAAAAATCAGATCGGAAAGCTTGTGATTGATGGAACTCTATGTGAAGACCAAAAAGTTATTGCCAATTTTTGTGCCACATTTTATCATGATTTATACACATCTAAGTTTAACATACAACATGCTTTAAAAGAAATTGATGAAGCAATTAAATCTTTAAAAACGAATAAATCCCCTGGTACAGATGGTCTGACATCAGAATTTTATCATGTGTTTAGTAAAAACATAGCCCCTTTCTTATTAAACGTTTATAAAGAAAGTATAAATAAATAATTTCTCCCCGCTACATTATGCCAAGGGCTTATTACTTTAATTCCCAAGCCAAATAAAATTATTTCTTTAATTGATAATTAATAACGTTACTCAATTCCCCTGTGTACCAATAACGTTATTAAACAATGATTATAAAGTAATTGCTCTAGTATTAGCCAAAAGATTGAAAGTAGTATTACATTCTATTATCGATGATACACAATCAGGCTTTATGCAAAACAGACACATATCTAATAATATAAGATTAATATTAGACATTTTAGTCTTTGATTCTTTAGAACACGGATTTTTATTTCAAGCACTTAAAAAATTTGGGGTAACACTTTCTATGACGCCCGTATTTATAATACATTATAAGGGTATTCTTAAGTCATTATAATGAATGCATAATGCATTATACAAAAACTTATAATATGTTATATCAACTCATGAATAATCATAACAACAATTATAATACATCTTAATACTTACGTATTTGTGGTTATAAGTTTAAGAGTATGATTATTTATAACACACAATGAACACCGTATTAAATCTACTTCATTTACAGAATAATGGACTGTATCATATCTTGACATTGTTTATTTAAGATCTGCACAGTATCTTACTACAGCTTGTGAGTGGTTAGATGTTGAGTGATATTTGAGTGTTTCCTGTGGAGCTAATGTTAATTAATTGATGTGAGCTTAATACTCCAGCTGAAAAAAATGCAATGTTTTATATGGTTACATTTTATTTTGATGGTCCCCTTAATCAATCGACTATAAGCAACTTTGCAACTACATGCCAAATAACTCTCATTAGAGTATTAGTATGCTCAAGAATGGTAGAATCTAGTATGGTAGAATAAGTTGACGTACTTGCAAAGACACTTA
>NW_015551087.1:103881-117698 GCF_001515605.1 Sinocyclocheilus anshuiensis | reverse complement strand
TCTTGTGTTATAAATCATCATACTCCTAAAGCTATAACCACAAATAAGTAAATATTATAATATATTAAAACTGTTATTATGAATATTCATAAGATAATACAACATATTATAAGTTTTTTTATAATGCATTATGCATGCATTATAATGCCTTAAGAATACCCTTATGATGTATTATAAATACGGGCTTCATAGAAAGTGTTACCAAATTTGGCTTTGGTGATTTTTTCTGTAAGATGGTTAAAATGTTACTGTCACGAATCCGGTCCGTGGACTTCCATCCGATTGCCACCAGAGGTCACTCGTCCATCATATTGACTCACTCACTACACTGGGCAGTCGTTGAGTCCGTCTCATTGACGGAAAACTAGAGCCCTCCAGGGTGCAGAGCCACACACTGGAGATGGGGACATTAGGCTCAAAAATTGATTCTCAAGCATTTTCTAGTTTGGTAGGCTCTTGTCCAACATTGAATGTTAAGATGGGAACTGTTGATGTGTTGTGCTTACTAGATACAGGCTCTATGGTTACCACTTTAACAGAGAGTTATTTTAACTGTTATTTCTCTGATTTAAGTAAAGGTGGTCTTCATGACTGTGCATGGTTGGCGTTGAAAGCTGCAAACGGGATAGATATTCCATGTGTGGGGTATGTAGAACTTGATGTTAGTTTATTTGGGGTTACATTACCTAGGAAAGGGATTTTGATAGTAAAGGATGCCTGTTCTGCTACTATGTATGCTCAGAAGGAGAAAATTCCAGCTGTGTTGGGTATGAATATTATTCGAGAGTGTTATGTCAACTTATTTAATGAACATGGTGCTGAGCTTTTTCAGATTCCCCGAATACGATCAGCTACCCCAGCATGGAAACAGGCACTCCGCTGTTGTCAAAAAATTGAAGCTGTTTCAAGTTCTTCTTCTGTATTTAAGGTGAGAGTGCAGGGTAAAACTCCCGTTCGTGTTGCTGCAGGTACCATGACTATGGTTCCTGTTACCTGTCCCCAAGTTTCAGGTGCAGCGATAGAATTTCTTTTAGAACCGCTGGGGCCAGAGGAAAACGCCCTTCCAGAAGGTTTGCTGCTGTCTCCCTCTTTGCTATATGCAGAGAGGGGGTTAGTGTATGCACCTATTGTTAATGTAGGGAGTACGGAGGTATGGGTGGCACCCCGGCGTATTATAGGTACAGTCCAAGTAGTGAAAGTGGTAAGTGCCCCTGGACTTAGGGTACAAATTTGTCCTGAAAATGTTTATAGTGCCCAAGTGTCTGTTCATGTAGTTGAGCCATTGTCTAGTTGCAATATTGACTTTCCATCTTTTGAAGGACTTTCGGAACAGGAAGGGGAACAGGCAAAGCAGTTACTTAATAAATATCAGGTCATTTTTTATACTACTGAGGGCGATATAGGGTGTACAGCTTTGATTAAACACGAGATTCAACTAGTGGATGATAAACCAGTTCGACAACCATATAGACGAATTCCTCCTTCTCAATATGAGTCCGTAAGGTCTCATATCCAACAGCTTTTGGATAGTAAGGTGATAAGGGAGAGCAGTAGTCCTTATGCATCCCCAATTGTCCTGGTGCAGAAGAAGGATGGAACCATTAGGATGTGTGTTGACTATCGTCAATTAAATGCGAAAACCAGAAAGGACGCTTATCCGCTGCCGTGAATTGAAGAGTCTTTGGATGCTCTGACTGGGGCAAGGTGGTTTTCCACCTTAGATTTAGCAAGTGGGTACAATCAGGTTGAGGTAGCTGAGGTAGATAAGGTGAAGACAGCTTTCTGTACTCCATTTGGGCTGTTTGAATTCAATCGTATGCCCTTTGGGCTGTGTAATATGTAGAACTTGATGTTAGTTTATTTGGGGTTACATTACCTAGGAAAGGGATTTTGATAGTAAAGGATGCCTGTTCTGCTACTATGTATGCTCAGAAGGAGAAAATTCCAGCTGTGTTGGGTATGAATATTATTCGAGAGTGTTATGTCAACTTATTTAATGAACATGGTGCTGAGCTTTTTCAGATTCCCCGAATACGATCAGCTACCCCAGCATGGAAACAGGCACTCCGCTGTTGTCAAAAAATTGAAGCTGTTTCAAGTTCTTCTTCTGTATTTAAGGTGAGAGTGCAGGGTAAAACTCCCGTTCGTGTTGCTGCAGGTACCATGACTATGGTTCCTGTTACCTGTCCCCAAGTTTCAGGTGCAGCGATAGAATTTCTTTTAGAACCGCTGGGGCCAGAGGAAAACGCCCTTCCAGAAGGTTTGCTGCTGTCTCCCTCTTTGGTATATGCAGAGAGGGGGTTAGTGTATGCACCCATTGTTAATGTAGGGAGTACGGAGGTATGGGTGGCACCCCGGCGTATTGTAGGTACAGTCCAAGTAGTGAAAGTGGTAAGTGCCCCTGGACTTAGGGTACAAATTTGTCCTGAAAATTGCCCAAGTGTCTGTTCATGTAGTTGAGCCATTGTCTAGTTGCAATATTGACTTTCCATCTTTTGAAGGACTTTCGGAACAGGAAGGGGAACAGGCAAAGCAGTTACTTAATAAATATCAGGTCATTTTTTATACTACTGAGGGCGATATAGGGTGTACAGCTTTGATTAAACACGAGATTCAACTAGTGGATGATAAACCAGTTCGACAACCATATAGACGAATTCCTCAGCGGTGGCCTCAACATCTGCCACAGCTTGTCTATGCTTATAATACCACAGTGCATTATTCTACTGGTATGAGCCCACATTTCTTAATGTTTGGATGTGAACCCAAATTGCCGGTTGATTTCTTGTTAAACAATCAGTTGGAAGAGACTGTAGAGACGCCTGAACAGTGGATTGTCGAACATCAAGGTAGGCTTCAGGCAGCATATAGTGAGGTACAGGAGAGGCTGAAAGAAAAGGTTGCTTGTCGTAACAGACGCTATCAGGGTGGAATAAATGACCAGGGTTTTAGGAAGGGCGAGTTGGTCTACCTCTAAAACCATTATCGTGGGCGAAATAAAATTCAGGATGTGTATGATTCATGTTTGTATAAGGTGGTACGTGAATCAGGAGAACAGGGTGCTGTGTATTCCGTGGCTCCTGTGTCTCAGGCAGGGCCTGTGAAGCAGGTCCATCGGATGGAAATGCGTAAGGCATTGATTGACCCTGTCTTAAGTGAGGTGGATGCTACTGTGTCTGATGAACCAGTTAGCTCCAGCAGTGGGTCTGCTACTGACTCAGATAGTGATGCGGTCTCATGTGTATTATTACAAGGGGATTGTGATGTGTCACCCCCTATGATAGCTGAGGATGGTGCATTGGAGAGTTCCGGTGTATCAGAGGCTCAACCCTTAGGGCTGAGGTGTTCTAGGAGAACTACAGCAGGTCAGCACTCAAATCCATATAAACTGCCCGGGCCGGTAGTTGCACCAGTAGAGGAGTTGTAGCCCGATAGCATTTTAAGCTGTTATATGGTCATGTTACAACGTGCCCCTCAGATGTTACAATGTACCCCACCTACGGGGCATGTTGTCACATTTCACTTCCAATTTTTAAGGGTAAATAAAGAAAAACGTATACACTGTAATTATGAAACAAAGCGACATATTTGTACTAGACAAGTGTAAAATTACTGTGGATAAAAAAAATTATACTCTGAACCCCATGTGGATTTACACAATTTGAGAAAGTCAAAAAGTGTTACTTTGTGCCCCGCTCTCCCCTAGTAACCTAAAAAAAGGCATCACTGTTGGAAATACAGAGTTAATTATTAGTCAATTAGCAGATGACACGGCATTGTTTTTAGAAGACTCTTCTCAAATATCGGTAGCCTTGAACATCCTTCAATCATTTTCTAAAGCTTCTGGTCTGTCTTAATATTAATAAATGTGAATTGCTTCCCATTAAAAGTTGTAGTGTTTCTTCAGTCTGTGGTGTAGATGTTAAAAACACTGTAAAATATCTAGGTATAGAAATAACTAAAGATATAAATAGATGTGCAAAAAATTTTAATCCGATTATTGAAAAAACAGAGAAAAAATTTAATTGTAAAGATAAATGTAAAGAGTTTTGCTCACTAAAGCCGAGGGACTCTCACGTCTTTCTTATGCGGCCCAATCTCTTTATGTAGATAAACCCACATGTAAATTGACTGATAGAACTCAGATTTTGTCTGGAAAAACAAATGTCATTATATGAAAACATCTGTTATACTAAATTCTTATAAAAAAGGTGGCTTAAATTTTATTGATTTTAGTTCTTTAAATTATACTTTAAAAATAAATCTGCTTAATCGGTTTAAAAAAAATCAAGTTTCGATTTGGAACATTTTGCCACAACAAGCTCTTTCACATATCAGAGGTATTCTTATTCTTATTGATGTGCAATTACAACATATCAAAAATTCCTATTAAACTTTCAAATTGCCACCAACAGGTACTTTTAACATGGGCTTTAATATATAAACATAACTTCACCCCCCATAAATTCTTTATCTGGACAATCAAAAAATTCTATACAAAAATAGAACTTTATTTTTTGATCAGTGGTTTAATGATGGTTTGCTTTTAGTACTTCAGCTATTTAACAACAAAGGATTATTAGCAGTGTCTCTACTAAACGCAAATCTTTAAGTTTAACTACTTTAAGAATAGTAACGTTACCACGTCGCTACTGAGAAATAAAATGTAGTTTTTCAGTAAGCAAAACAATTTTATTAATAAAGTCACGGGGCAGTGCTGCTGACAAGAAGTTACTGTGCACGTCTCCGCATGTGTGCACCAGTGTGTGTCTGTATATGTATATGTGTGGGTTTGTGAGAGAGAGTGGGAGAAAGAAAGCATGCTTTCCATAGATAATAAAAGGTGGAAAACATGGAAATATTTTTGTCATTTTATCCTATTGTGTTTATTATATTTATTTGTTCAATGTCTTTTGGGGTTATGGTTCTTTTGCTGTATAGGTAGCCCATTGTATGTATGTATGTATGAATGAATGAATGAATGAATAAATCTCTTCATTGTAATTCAATCATGTAGTTGCCATACAGCATATTTAAACTCTTGATAGCTTCAGAAATAATTTTAATGAACAAAATCCCTTTTTCCAAATATTCCTGAAATTGATTCAAATATAGAATCTTATGAATACTGAGCGCACATTAATGTGCCTCACCCTGACTATTTCAGTGCATTTTTAGTACTCGGACAGGTATGTTCAATACAATTGTTTTGATAGAGGGAAACAAGCTACAGTTCTAGTTTCAACATAATTTATTCTTCAGACATAGTTTTTTTAATTACGCATATGTGTGGTGCTGCTGACGCAGGAGTCGGTGTTCTGATGTAGTACGTCCATCTCTCTTAGTTCATCGTCCATATATTCTGGTTCAAATAAGTAAGGCTGGGCAAAAAATTGCAAGTTATCCTCTCTGTCGAAATCTTCAGATATGTTTATGAAGACTGTTCTATGTACGGCGTGCATCTTCTTCTGCATGTAACCACATCCAGGTTCTACGTCAGAATGTCGGCTCCTTTGTCAGCAGCACCACATGCATGCGTTGTGGTACTCTCCTGAATGCATGGCAAAGACTGACACGGAAGAGAAGAAATTGCTGAATGAAGTCATCATTTTTGTTTTCTTTGTGCACAAAAAGTATTCTCATAGCTTCATAAAATTACGGTTCAGACTACGGTTCATCCACTGATGTAACATGGACTATTTTAACAATGTCCTTCTGTAACATCTGCATCCACCATCCACTACTCCAGCCGCCAGAGGGAGCCATCTCCTGAATACTGCCGGTTCTTCATGCTTCACTTCCTGATCCAACTAGTTATAAGCCAAGTTGTTTGAGCATCATGTTGCAAAGTATTGCCAGTTTACCCTGTCTCTACCAAGCCTTTCATATTCTTTGTTTGTTTGTCACGTTATTGTTTCTCTGCCTGTTCTTGACCACGGCCTTTGGATTACGGACTTGGATTAGTTTGCTGTTTGGACTGCCGCTGCTATCTTCGACCCTGTGTATGTTTATTGACACCACTTCTACTCTTGAGCTTTACTGTGTTTTTTGCCATTGTTATAATAAACTTCGCAAATGGATCCAACTACACAACTGAGTCAGTCATCATTATAGAATACTTTGCCTGACCCAAATCCAGCGGAGTTTTCACAAATGCAGGCCGCTTTTGCTTATCAAACTGAAATGATGAAGGATTTTCAAAGTCAACTTTCCACACTACGAGCTGCAAACGAACCCCTGACACGCTACATTCAATCTCTCCCACCAACCAGGCCTGATCCTGTAAGATTCTCTTTGCCTGATAAATTTGATGGCACAGCTGAAAAATTTCTGTTTTTTTGCGTCAGTGTACTATTTACTTTGATAACCAGCCTGAAGCTTTCTTGAGAGATTCCACTAAATGTTAATTTATGATGTCACTGTTAACTGGCAAAGCTCCTTGGTGTGAACAGGCCTTAAGACTCGTGAACAACACATCAAACATGTGAGAAATGTCCTGTCTCGATTGCTGGCGAACCATTTATACGTCAAAACTGAAAAATGTGAATTTCATGTCTCAAGCACCACCTTCCTCTGCTACAGGATTAGTCATAAAGGAGTGGAGATGGACACAGGAAAAGTCAAGGCAGTCAATGAATGGCCACATCCTACCACAGTAAAGGAACTACAGAGTTTCCTGGGATTTGCTAACTTTTATAGGAGATGTATTCTTAACAACAGTACCATTGCAGCCCCACTAACCTCACTACTTAAGGGTAAACCAAAGAAATTGTCTTGGACACAACCTGCTCAAATGGCCTTTGAGACCCTTAAGGCCAGATTTACTACTGCCCCAATCTTGAAGCATCCAAATCCTGATTTACCATTTATCATTGAAGTGGACGCCTCTGACTTTGGCATTGGAGCAGTTTTATCTCACATACATGGTAATTCAGTAAAAATGTTTCCTTGTGCTTTTTGTTCCAGAAAACTAACCACTGCAGAGAGAAACTATGATGTGGGTAACAAAGAACTGTTTTCTAAAAAAGCAGCACTCGAGGAGTGGAGACACTGGCTGGATTGAGCTCGCCATCCTTTCCAAGTTATTACTGACCACAAAAATCTGGAATATATGAGGAGTGCAAAGCGTCCCAATCCAAGACAGGCCCACTGGTCATTGTTCTTCACGCGGTTCCAATTCACGGTCACTTATCGTCCAAGTAGCAAGAATAGTAAAGCCGATGTCACGAAAATATGACTCGAATGAAACTTCCTGCTGCCAAGGACCAATTCTACCTCCTTCAGTCATTGTAGCACCCATTTGTTGGGATATAATGGAGGAACTGCAACGAGAACAACAGAAGGAGCAAACAGCCCCAGAATGTCCCCCTACCAGGCACTATGCCCCTAGCTCTCTTCGGCAACAAATTATGGAATGGGTTCACACGTCTCTTAGCTCCAGGCATCCTGGCATTCAACGGACAATTGAACTGGTTTGTAATTCTTTCTAGTGGCCTAATCTAATTAATGATGTTACTGTGTATGTTAAGTCTTGCAGTGTGTGTGCTCAGTCCAAAACACCCCTGGAACTCCCAGCTGGTCTCCTAGAACCCCTGCCAATCCCTCAGCGACCCTGGTCACATTTGGCAGTAGACTTTGTTACAGATCTGCCCAGTTCCAATGGTTACACCACAATTCTGGTAATTATAGATCGCTTTTCTAAATTATGTCGTCTAGTCCAACTTAAAGGCCTACCCACAGCAATGGAAACCGCACAAGCATTATTTCACCAAGTTTTTCGCATCTACGGAATACCTGAGGATATAGTTTCTGATCGAGGGTCACAGTTCACATCTCGGGTATGGCAAGCTTTTTGTAAGCAGTTGGATATAAATGTGAGTTTAACATCTGGCTATTATCCCCAGGCTAATGGACAGGTTGAGAGATTAAATCAAGTAATGGGGAGGTATCTCAGATCTTATTGTAGTCGGGAACAACAAAGTTGGAGTGACTTTTTACCATGGGCAGAATTTGCACAAAATTCACTCACCCATTCCTCAACAAGACTCACCCCCTTCCAGTGTGTTCTAGGTTATCAGCCTCCCATGTTCCCTTGGTCTGGAGAGCCATCGGAAGTGCCTGCGGTGGACGACTCGGTCAGAAGAAGTGAACGGGCAGTTCACTGAACAGAGGGCAATCAGAGCCCAGAGAATCAAGGCAGACCGCAGGAGGCGTCCCCATCCGAGCTACCAGCCGGGTCAGAAGCTCTGGTTGTCCACCCGGGATCTACGGTTGCGGCTGCCCAGCAGAAAGCTCAGCCCACGGTATGTAGGCCCGTTTCGTAGCTTGCGACAAATTAATCCAGTAACCTACAGGTTAGAGCTTCCTGCTCATTATCGTATTTCTCCTTCTTTTCATGTTTCCCTATTAAAACTGGTCCACCCTGCATCTGGCCCCACTACTGAGGAGAGGGAACTCCCTCCCCCACTTGAGGTTGACGGAGCTCCGGCCTACCTGGTAAAGAAGATTCTGGATTCCAGACGTCATGGGGGCCGGATGCAATACCTGGTGGACTGGGAAGGCTATGGTCCAGAGGAGAGATCATGGGTGGCTGCCAAGGACATATTGGACCCATCCTTGATTCAGGACTTCCATCAGACACATCCCAATCGACCAGCACCCAGACCAAGTGGACGGCTACAAAGAACACCTGGAGGTGTTCATAGGGGTGGGGATTCTGTAACATCTGCATCCGCCATCCATTCCTCCAGCCGACTGAGGGAGCCATCTCCTGAATACTGAATACTGTCTTTATGCTTCACTTTCTGTTCCAACCAGTTATAAGCCAAGTTGTTTGTGCATCATGTTGCAAAGTATTGCCAGTTAACCTGTCTCTACCAAGCCTTTCATATTCTCTGTTTGTTTGCCACGTTATTGTTTCTCTGCCTGTTCTTGACTACGGCCTTTGGATTACGGACTTGGATTATTTTGCTGTTTGGACTGCTATCTTCGACCCTGTGTACGTTTATTGACACCGCTTCTAGTCTTGAGCTTTACTCTGTCTTTTGCCATTGTTATAATAGACTCCACAAATGGATCCAACTACACAACCGAGTCAGTCATCGTTACACCTTACTACCTTTCTGGGCCTGGGAATGTTTCAGTTGCATTGCTGTCTATGCAGGGTCAGAAAGCTCTCAGATTTAATCAGAAATATCATAATTTGTGTTCCGAAGATGAACGAAGGTTTTACAGAATGACATGAGAGTGTCAGGGGACAGAAGGAGACAACACGGGTAATATAATTCACAAAGGTTTATTATTGCAAGTGGGAGAGTTTAGGTGAGCAATCAGGTGAGAAGTTAGGAGAATGATGATATTGGTGAACTTATCTTATATAGTCTTATAGAATATGAAGTCTTTGTCTTTAGCAGAAGCTGGCGAACTGGCAAACGGATGATCAGGATAGACGATGACGGTGAGGAGAATTATGGATGAACCACAGGTAAGAAGTCGGGTAAGTTGAGCGGTATGGATCAACGAGACTGGACAACAGAGAAGGGAAGTGTGACTGTTTATTTGCATGTTGTTGATGAGCTGGTGCAGGTGCAGATAATTAAAATTCGGGTGATGCTGAACAGTGGGTGGAGCTGACGGGTCTGTTGTGGATGATGGTCTAGCCTCTGTGACAGAGGGTGAGTAATTAATGACAGAATTTTAATTTTTAGCTGAACTAACCCTTTAAATCCTGGAGGATGACCTCCTTAAATGCCCTGGGGCCAGTTGCACCAGTTGGACGTACACCCGGCCGTAAGACTAGGTAAAATGCCCTTTAAGTCGTGCATATAATTAATACCTGTTGCACCATCTAGACGTAATGGTACTTTGAGACTAAATCTAACGCCTAGTCAAATGTAGGTGTAAAGTGTGAAATGTCATGATTGTTCGGACATGATTAGTTTTTAGGATTCATGTCTGTGAATTAATTATTACTGCAGATGTGAACTGAAATGTGTATGGTGTTTTTTCAGGCAGGATAAGGATATATTGCAATTGTCAAGATCGGTGTAGGCTACCACACTGCCGACAGTAGCTTAATTGACCTTACACAAAATATATTTCTGCATGTAGCCTAATTATGTCGTAAAATATTACATTATTATCTGGGATTATTTGACGAAACCGTGCCATGCATCATCTTGCTTGGAGGGATAGTATAAATGCTTGAAAATAATATTTCACGAATTCACATCTGTAACGTAGACGTGACGACAGAGTTGAGGATCCAAATGCAAGGCTTTTATTGTAGAGCGTAGTAAAACAGGCAGGGTCAAACACCAGCAAACAGTAATAACTAATGCGGAGTTCACACTGCACGATTTTCAAAGTCGTCGGGTCACCATGGTTTTCACACTGCACGACTATCTGAGGTAGCAGTCAGTCGCTGCTGTGTTCACATTGCACGATGGATCGGCGACAGGAGGTTACTAGGGTTATCGATTTTTCGATATATCGTTTTTTAAAATGTGGTCGATTCAATATCGATTCTCGAAGGCCACGAATCGATTTTTTTCAATATTTATTTCCACAAACATTGAACATAAGATTTACGTTAATCTTATTACTAGTCTAATCCACTAGATGTCACCCCCTTATTTGCCTTGCGCGATGTTACAACGGAGAGTCCGTCATTCATTCATTGCTTAAAATGACGGATTCAGGTGCGTTCCCGACGTCAACACCACCTTCCAGGGCTCTACAGTGCGACTGAAAACTACTGCGTGCGACTATAAACATTTTTTTAGGAGCACCAGTGCGACTGACCCGATCATCATCATACTTGTGATTGCGCTCAGGGGAGCTTCAAATGTTTCTACGTGTTTTTGCAGCGTGGAGTAATGTATCACAGACATATCTCACGAATCCTTTCATAAGCAAAGTGAGAGATTCATTGCGCAGTGTAGAGAGCTTCGTTGATTATAGATGTGAGATCGAGATGAACTAAGATGAGTGCCAGCTTTTAATGATTTTTAAAGGAGTTTGTAAACGATTTCGGGCATTTGTCAGCGATTTCGCAAAACCTGTCAGCGAGTGAAAAATCGGGCTAAAATCGTGAGGTGTGAACTCGGCATAAGGCACAGGCAAAAAGGTAATCCACAAGACAGGCAAAGGTCAGGGCAGGCAGCAAACAATCAAAAACCAGGTAAAGAGTCCAAGATCAAAACACGAAGGCCAGGCAAGAAAACAAGGAACTAGAAAATACCGGGAAAATATAGGAACTAGGAGTATACTATAGGCTATCAATCATCAGCGATGTGTTTGTGTCTGAGTGCATCTTTTATAGCCCTTCTAATATGAGGCAGCTGTGAACTGGTAATGAGTGCTGATGAGTCCGGACAAAGGATTGTGGGAAATGGAGTCCTGAGTGAATGGAGTGCCATCTGGTGGAGCTCATGGGCACTCCAATGGGTGATTGTGACAACATCTTTGAGTCCATTCATTATTTGTAATGCGCCTGCCATCCAATAATCGCAATAAGCTTTGTGCTTTGTTACTTTTAATAAGAAACAAAATCTCAGGTTTCAAATTCTGTCAAATCACGAAATACAAACTATAAATGTGGTTGTGGCGCTCTTATTGTGGCATTCGCTGTTGCACATCAGTTTAAATGGCACATAAACTGATCATTTCTTCCTCTTTGCTACTAGTTATAGCAAAAAAAATAGACATAAATGAACATCAGAAGGCGTAGAAAGAAACAGAACAACTTACTGAAATAAACAATGTCTCATGCAATCACTCAATCAGTGTTTCAACCACAGAGAGACGTCAGTAAAAACAGCTTGTAGAAATGTCATGTAAAGTCACATATCACATTTACCTCAGAAAAGACGATCATTGAAAAAAATAACTCTAGAAAAGAGAATTTTGATAAATATGTGCAATATATCACATTCTGTACATTTTACTTAACCTGTCATCTTAATTTTTTTGTGCATGTTTGAATAACTCATGAGAATGTGCAGGGAGACTTCAGATATAAAAAACTTGGACTTGTTAGGAAATGTTTACTCAGTGAAGGATTTTCACCTTGGGAGAATGCATATTGTCATTGTCATGTTAAAGAATGCCCAACAATGCAGGGAGTGAGGAGAGGGTAGCATCTTCTGTTTTAAGTTTTTGTATTACATCACACAATGGTGTGTGAATCACACATTCAGCACTCATACATCCCTATATAAGAGCTTTCCTACCACTGAACTTTACTGTGGGAACCAGGCACTTCTCAATGTACCCCTCCTCTACCAACCCCATAACATTTTGGAAGCTGTTAGATCCAAAATGATTGATTTGGTCTCACGAGACCAGAGAATGGATTCCCAGAAATTTATATGGGCCTTGGAAAAGGCTAAATGAGTTTATTGTGCTTCGGTTACAGTAGGTAGTTCCAGTTTGGACAACAACCATGCATTTCGCTTCTGCAGGCTGTATCTTACACTGTGAGATAAACAGTCACTCTTTTCATAGCTTTTGCTGGCTCTGCGACACCTTCTTGATATTTCTCCCGCTCTGATATTTCTCTGATTTTACATTTCTGTGTTCATTTTGCTATATTTTCACACTTAAAACAATGATTTGATGTTCCTTTTGGCCAGTGTCCTCTTTTGTTCTAAGAAATAAGTCTCCTAACAGTTCTCCCCCAAGTGGTTCCATTGTCATCATTAAGTCTTTTACACTTTTATTTGTCAAGCAATTACTTCTCTTTAAAAGCTTTGGCTCAACATATCAGTTGATCAAAAATTGCCTTAAACTTACACCAGAATTTTTTTTTTATAGTAACTTTCAGGAGGGTGTACTCATTTTTGCAGCACAACATTTTATCCCTTTGATAAGAAAATCTTATTTTCCTGAATAATTTTGACATTCTTCTTTGATAATTGATCAAGCAGACTTGCTGGAACGTTATATCTTTAAAGAACCCTAACATGTCTTCTAAGTAAAGAGTAATTTCTGAATTTGTTTAGGTTTCAGAGGAAGTCTACTCATTTATGCTGTGTACTGTATGTATGTATGTATGTATTTATTTATTTTGCTAAATTTTGTTCTAAATCATATTCTTGATTTTTCTTAAAGGTATAAGATAATTTTACCCCTAATTACCATTTTCCAAGTTTCCCAAATTGGCATGCTGAAATATTGGGCCGGGGTGTCATTGATTATCTTTGAGAAAAAAAAAATCCCATTCATCTCTAAAGAGTTTGTTAAAATTAGAATATTCCATTAGTGAAGTATTGAAATGCTGTACAGAGGGAGCTTTAATATTAGGGCAATCAATCTGTAAATTTAGTGATTTAAATGCATGGTCACTAACTATAGGGTGAATTTTAGTATTAACAATATTTTTGATACTAGAATTACTAAAATAATACTAATACTAATAATAATAATTTCATGAAAAATGACTTATGTTGAGAAGAAAAAAAAAGAGTATTCTCTTGCTGTCTTATTTTTTATTCTTCATCTGTCCCCAAAGCCCAGTTGTTTCATATATTGCTTTATTATTGTTGCTGATTATGAATACCTTGTATTAACTGCACCAATCTAAAATTGGGTCTAAAGCTGTATAAAAGTCACCTCCGAACAGTATTGTTGAATTAATAGCTAAGTTAGATATCTGGGGAAAAAGGAGAAAAAAAAAAAGGGTCATCTTTTTTGGGACCATATAAATTAACAATCGTAAATGATTTATTATAAATGGTTAAAAGAATAATAAAATAATTATTCTGCATCAGTCAATGTATTATTGAGAGTAAAAGAAAGTCTCTTATGAATTAAAA
>NW_015551087.1:101197-103242 GCF_001515605.1 Sinocyclocheilus anshuiensis | reverse complement strand
TGAGCTAAAAGTTGACGAAAGACTTTCGTAAAATGGGTATACACTATTGTCTGTTCATCTGAGTCTGAGAGGTGTTGTCTGTTCATCTGAGTTTGAGAGGTGGATTTCAACAGACCAACATCAGACTTTAGCTTTATTAAATCATTCATAATATTCATAAACTGATGTTTCACACTGTACGCTCCTAAACCCCAGGGAAAAAATAGTTAATCCAAAAATGAAAATTCTGTCATCATTTATTCACCCTCAAGTTTGTTCTAAACCTGGGGGAAAAAAATTTAAAAAAATACTATGGAAGTCAATGGCTACCGGCAACTGTTTGGTTACCAACATTCTTCAAAATAGTGGGTGTTCACACACATGTCTCAGCCACATCACAAAACATGATCTTTCTAACTAAGATCAATTATACAGCAAAATTCTAATTTAAGCCATGGGCACAGTTGCCAGGGCAATTATAATAAATTCATGTTAACTATATGGAGCAAATAATAAAGTGAAGGGCTGCTCTCTTCCCACCCAGTCACAGACTGTAATTAGAGTGTACAGTGAAGCTTAGAGAAACCCCCCATCTGAACTACAAATAGATCAGCCCTGTAATGACCGTCGGTGCTGCGGCCAGTAGACCTGAAGCCTGTTTAGACAGCCATAAATAGGAGGTGTATTTACCAGGAGGGGCTCTTACAGTTCCAGAGCACAGAATACAGAGCATCACTTATCATCTACACACCTACTGCTTCATAAAAACCTTATTTTTAACTATCACACTCTGGAAACTACTCAGAAATTCTTCTAATAAATAAACACACTATATCTAAGTATGACAACTCACAGGACTGCTGACTTTTGGCTTTGTTGGTGGCCTTGTTGGATTCACACCAGACAGTGACTCCGTCATTCATCAGCTTTAGCATGCGCTTCCTCTTCCAGCGTGGAGAACGTACCTTCGTCATAGAGGACCCCTGCAGCATTGTTTCCACATCATCATCATCCTGGACCCCTGCAGAGTTCATTAATAAGTCTGATGATTGTGGCACTCTAAAAATCATATTAGATTCCTATGCAACAAAACTACAAGCTCTGAGCAAACAGTGAAATCCAGCATTTGCATTTGAGCTGCCATTTATTCAGAGCAAATTAATTACCACAGTTTTCTCCATGTAACTAATCAAAACAAGTCTGCATATTCACTAGTATGTAACCATAACATCATTTAATGTGAGTGAAAGCAAAAATAATTTCACCACAATTATACCAATGTTTTGTGTGGTTTAAAAAACTGCAATAAGTCAAAAAGTAAACGAAAGAAAGAGAGAAAGAAATAAAGAAATTTGAACTGCATGCATTTGGTAAAAAAAAAAGGGACCACTGTATAACAGCACAAGTTACAATTTGCTAAAAGTTCACAATCTGGTAAAAACACCAAAAATACAGCATATTTATTATAGCAATGTTTAAAGCTTGCTCAATAGTCACATGACTAATAGTCAACCACTGTATACTAAAAACGACAGCAATCTATTTTGAACCCCCTTACAGAATTTAATTGTCTGAATTATTATGAGCACTCTACTAAGTCCCAATACAATTAGCTCTCAATTTATTCCAGGAAGTGATAAATAACCTCTTGAAATGGATCCCAAAGGGGTCTTTTATTTAATTCCTCTGCTAGTTCTTTATGAGGATTCACTATTGTATCTGCTTAACATATTAGTCAGTCCCTTTCAGGGAAAGGGACAGCAATTTGAGACATTGTGGTATATCTAGAATATATATTTTCTAGATATATTTTCTTGGTTTATATAGTTTATAGTTTATAGCTTTAACTATATAAGACAATGCCAAAGGCCAAAGCCAGGAAAACTCAAATGTCATAAAAAGAGCCATTTTCATTGACCATGACCAATGAAATGATCAGTGAAATGAGAATTGCCCATTGTGGTAGAGCCCACACAAATACAAAACTAAAATAAATATAACTGTGTGAAACCTTACAAAAAAATAAAAATAAATAAAATAATAATAATAATAATAATAATAATAAT
>NW_015551087.1:94664-100463 GCF_001515605.1 Sinocyclocheilus anshuiensis | reverse complement strand
TGAGCTAAAAGTTGACGAAAGACTTTCGTAAAATGGGTATACACTATTGTCTGTTCATCTGAGTCTGAGAGGTGTTGTCTGTTCATCTGAGTTTGAGAGGTGGATTTCAACAGACCAACATCAGACTTTAGCTTTATTAAATCATTCATAATATTCATAAACTGATGTTTCACACTGTACGCTCCTAAACCCCAGGGAAAAAATAGTTAATCCAAAAATGAAAATTCTGTCATCATTTATTCACCCTCAAGTTTGTTCTAAACCTGGGGGAAAATAATTTAACTGTTTGGTTACCAACATTCTTCAAAATAGTGGGTGTTCACGCACATGTCTCAGCCACAATGGCTACCGGCAACTGTTTGGTTACCAACATTCTTCAAAATAGTGGGTGTTCACACACATGTCTCAGCCACATCACAAAACATGATCTTTCTAACTAAGATCAATTATACAGCAAAATTCTAATTTAAGCCATGGGCACAGTTGCCAGGGCAATTATAATAAATTCATGTTAACTATATGGAGCAAACCATAAAGTGAAGGGCTGCTCTCTTCCCACCCAGTCACAGACTGTAATTAGAGTGTACAGTGAAGCTTAGAGAAACCCCCCATCTGAACTACAAATAGATCAGCCCTGTAATGACCGTCGGTGCTGCGGCCAGTAGACCTGAAGCCTGTTTAGACAGCCATAAATAGGAGGTGTATTTACCAGGAGGGGCTCTTACAGTTCCAGAGCACAGAATACAGAGCATCACTTATCATCTACACACCTACTGCTTCATAAAAACCTTATTTTTAACTATCACACTCTGGAAACTACTCAGAAATTCTTCTAATAAATAAACACACTATATCTAAGTATGACAACTCACAGGACTGCTGACTTTTGGCTTTGTTGGTGGCCTTGTTGGATTCACACCAGACAGTGACTCCGTCATTCATCAGCTTTAGCATGCGCTTCCTCTTCCAGCGTGGAGAACGTACCTTCGTCATAGAGGACCCCTGCAGCATTGTTTCCACATCATCATCATCCTGGACCCCTGCAGAGTTCATTAATAAGTCTGATGATTGTGGCACTCTAAAAATCATATTAGATTCCTATGCAACAAAACTACAAGCTCTGAGCAAACAGTGAAATCCAGCATTTGCATTTGAGCTGCCATTTATTCAGAGCAAATTAATTACCACAGTTTTCTCCATGTAACTAATCAAAACAAGTCTGCATATTCACTAGTATGTAACCATAACATCACTTAATGTGAGTGAAAGCAAAAATAATTTCACCACAATTATACCAATGTTTTGTGTGGTTTAAAAAACTGCAATAAGTCAAAAAGTAAACGAAAGAAAGAGAGAAAGAAATAAAGAAATTTGAACTGCATGCATTTGGTAAAAAAAAAAGGGACCACTGTATAACAGCACAAGTTACAATTTGCTAAAAGTTCACAATCTGGTAAAAACACCAAAAATACAGCATATTTATTATAGCAATGTTTAAAGCTTGCTCAATAGTCACATGACTAATAGTCAACCACTGTATACTAAAAACGACAGCAATCTATTTTGAACCCCCTTACAGAATTTAATTGTCTGAATTATTATGAGCACTCTACTAAGTCCCAATACAATTAGCTCTCAATTTATTCCAGGAAGTGATAAATAACCTCTTGAAATGGATCCCAAAGGGGTCTTTTATTTAATTCCTCTGCTAGTTCTTTATGAGGATTCACTATTGTATCTGCTTAACATATTAGTCAGTCCCTTTCAGGGAAAGGGACAGCAATTTGAGACATTGTGGTATATCTAGAATATATATTTTCTAGATATATTTTCTTGGTTTATATAGTTTATAGTTTATAGCTTTAACTATATAAGACAATGCCAAAGGCCAAAGCCAGGAAAACTCAAATGTCATAAAAAGAGCCATTTTCATTGACCATGACCAATGAAATGATCAGTGAAATGAGAATTGCCCATTGTGGTAGAGCCCACACAAATACAAAACTAAAATAAATATAACTGTGTGAAACCTTACAAAAAAATAAAAATAAATAAAATAATAATAATAATAATAATAATAATAATGTCTTACCCATTTTTATCAGGGGATCGTCTGGTTTAAATTGGGACGTCCCGGCTCCATTCTTCTTTCTCAACATGATGCAGTAGGTCCTCTTGCGTCTTAAACTGGAGAGTGTATGTGATAAACGGCTGGTTGTCTAGATAGTGTGCTGTGCTGATGCAGCTCTATCTGTATATATGTCAGGAAACGGAATAGACACTGCCCGTTTAATGAGCTCACGAATGTTAAAGAGCTGCTACTGTTATGACATCACTTTACATTGGCTTCGGTTTTTATTTCAGTCTACGATGTACAAAAATTCTAACCTACATAAATATAACGATAGAAACTGGTGCCGCTTAAAAGCATATAAAGCACAGATTTAGGTGTCCAATAAAGACGTTCTTGTCCTATTTATGCTCTAGAGCTGAATCATAAACAACGATTTATAAGAGCAGCTCGTTTAAATGGGATTAGACACAGACACAGAAAAATAAATAATAATACAGCTACTATATCTTCAATTCAAAACGCAAATACACCGACAATTTATAAAAAACGAGTTGAAAATGGCTGGACTACATTATGAATTTTTACCATATACAGCGATGTGCAGACGATCCTGTGCTGAGATTAGGATTAACAAAATGTCTCCCTCTAGCGATTAAAAAACAACCAACTCGAAACTGATCAAATTAATTATTTCAAGCGTAAGGTACAAAACAAGTTTAACGTTTGTATTAATGTTTTGCCAGCTACAGTAATGATTAATGCATATATTTGACCTTTTTATTTAAATCCAAACAGTTTTCAGAAAATATGTTTGCCTTAAAGTGTGCAAACTAAACGCACCAATAGTGAGAATCGCCACTGAAAGACGTTTAAAGGCAAACACTAAAACATAAATATTTTCTCACAAAACGATATGCATTTTTTTTATTCTTACTGTTAAAATAGGCTGTCAACATAATAAAATAATCACACACCTTCTTTAATATTAACTAATTAAGTGAGTAATTAATTGTCAAACATATTTACATGTTAACTTTGACGACGTAAAACTGCATTTTTGTAGGCTAAAATATTATTATTATTATTTTTCAAACAGATTTTCTCAGCTTCTTTCTCTTTCTTATCTAGTTTGGAACAGAGGCCAATCATCGTCGTAATACTCTATCACGTGACTGAACCAGGAAGTGATCTCCTGGCCGAAATTCCAAGTGGTGGTGAAAGATCACCTTTTTTAGAAGACAGCATAATGCAGTTCTCAAACTCACTGATTGTACAAGGTGCACCGCTTTGATGTAATGTGATCGGTCGTTATATTGTCTTATTACAGTTATATGGTAGGGTTCGTGTGTAATGGCAGCAGGAGTAACGTTACAGTAACGTTAAAGTGTTACAGGGCTGGTGAGTTGAAACTCGCTTACTCTGCTTGACCCACTGGCTAATAACCTCAGATCAGAGAGGACATAAAATCTAAGTCTCCTGGAAGACGAATACAATTTATAATGATTAAATTATTGTAATCGTACAAGCAACCTGAAAGAAAAATTTCTTCCGAGACTTGATTTATGAATGACCGAATGACACATTTGTCACCAGTGAATATAATTAACAGGTTGTCTAGTTAATGAACATTCGGCTGCAGGAGTGTGGGAAAAATAGACACCATATGATATGTCATCTCTTATTGTCAAAGATCGAGGACTGTCAAAGGCGCTTTCAGGCGGCTGTCGGCGTCATTCAAAGCCTACCCAAAAATGGTAGCTTTGCCCAGCATTTGCAAAAATTACATTATTGGTGAATGACATCATCACTGTTATGTACAATAACATCATTCTTTTGTAGCAGATATAAAATGTACACAGCTTGTTATTGCAAGCATCTCTATAAATGATATAAGTCTACCTCATCACACTGATTTGCATTATTTGCAGCAGCTCATTTAATTTACCAGGGGTAAATTTTAAATTGCACTTGCACAGGTTCCTACAGACCACATCATCACTGTTATGTACAATAACATCATTCTTTTGTAGCAGATATAAAATGTACACAGCTTGTTATTGCAAGCATCTCTATAAATTATATAAGTCTACCTCATCACACTGATTTGCATTATTTGCAGCAGCTCATGACTCCAGGGGTAAATTTTAAATTGCACTTGCACAGGTTCCTACAGACCCTCTTATGAAGTGATGCTGCGGTTTTATGGTCTATACAAACAGGTAGTCTGTGGACCATGTACAGCGTCACGCCCAGGATTCTGGGACCCTGTAGGCCGTTACAAATGGTAATGCTTTTAAGAAGTTATAAACATCATATTCAAGTGCTATAATGTGCCTAACTAAAGTACATGTGATGGTCTTCAGAGCCCTCAGAACATTAAAGACTGGTTTAACTTCATGGCATGTTTTTCTGGTCTTGTGTCAGGGATGCTTGGAATCAGCTTGGAGACATGAGTCGGGAGAGTGCCATGGCTGCTTATGTGGATGAAATGAAGGAAGTTGCACAAGAGGTGGGAGAGCTTCGATAATATATCATATAAGATATTCATAAAACAACTTGAGGGAAAAGTAAGTTTAGCAAAAATGTTCTCTAAATCAAATGTATTGTCAGAGCAGCCAAGCAAATTATTTTTTTCCATATAAATACAGTGGGTACGGAAAGTATTCAGACCCCCTTCAATTTTTCACTCTTTGTTATATTGCAGCCATTTGCTAAAATCATTTAAGTTAATTTTTTTTCCTCATTAATGTACACACAGCACCCCATATTGACAGAAAAACACAGAATTGTTGACATTTTTGCAGATTTATTAAAAAAGAAAAACTGAAATATCACATGGTCCTAAGTATTCAGACCCTTTGCTGTGACACTCATATATTTAACTCAGGTGCTGTCCATTTCTTCTGATCATCCTTGAGATGGTTCTACACCTTCATTTGAGTCCAGCTGTGTTTGATTATACTGATTGGACTTGATTAGGAAAGCCACACACCTGTCCTCAATAATAAGATAGGTCGAGCTACAGCTGATCAGCCTTCTAGCTAGTTTAAAATGTTTTTTTTTTCGACCGGACCCGATTAAAACATAAGTGACAAATAATAATAACCAGCGAACCATGGAAATGCGAGAATGATTCTTCTAATTTTATTAAACTACATTCAATGTAAACAGCGATTTATAATGGATAGTGTATGTATTTCTGGTATCAAGGTTGCGCTGTTGAAGCTCACTCTGTTTGTCTTTTTGTGAGAGACTTCAAAACAAATGAGCGTAACAGCACACATAAAGAAACTCAGAAGAAACACACTGAGGTAAAAATTCAAAATGCTTAGTTTATTCGTAACATGATATAGTTAAGTAACACCATGACAAGTGAGCTATTTTGCTCAATATTCTCACGATGCAAAACATTCAAAACACTTACAGAGTGCACGCATTACGTGAAGTCTAGTGTTCTAGCGCTCTTTCACTGCATGATTCAGTCTATTAAAATATAAAAATATATTCAGAATGATCACTAATTCAATACATGGGGCAGAAAATTTTAATATTTATACAACTTCATATAGTTAATCAATTTCACATGAAGAGCCCGTTTTTTCTCCACAAAATTACCATAATTCTCCATAAAAGTGTGTTATTGATTTTTTTTTTACAACAGTACAATAAACTATAAGTTAATTAAGAGACTTAAGTTTTAGACACCATATTGCCTGTTTTTGCAC
>NW_015551087.1:91299-94356 GCF_001515605.1 Sinocyclocheilus anshuiensis | reverse complement strand
CTTAAAAAGTCTTAAATTTAACTTGTTCATGTCTGTAGAAACCCTGAGGTTATAGACACCATGCAAATCAATGAGAAGCCTACATCCTTTTTCCATTATTTTGAACCTCTCTATGTCATTCATGATATGCCCAGACCTCCAGAGGAACGTTTATCTCTCAGATCAGGTGTGCATTTATTTATTTATTTTGGTAAAATACAATGAGTTCTATGTGATAACTACTATGATTACTATGAAAACTATGATTTTGGTGTGCATTTTAAAGATGTAAATGCCAGAGAACCAACTTATGGTTGGGCTGATCATGAAGTGGAGAGGGCAACTCAAGAACCAGCTCTTCAACAGGAGGACACAGGGATGGTTCCTGAAAGTGAACTTCAATCTGAGAGTACAGGTAGTGTAATGATTATCTATAAATGAGGGATGCAGAATATTTTGCAGCCCACCAAAACACTTTTTTTTTTTTACAATGGAAAATTTGGGTTTTAAGCTTGTACAAACAAATATTTGCAATTTTACTCTGATCATTTACACTTCTGTTTTTTTTATTTTTTATTATTATATTGGAACCTGCACCAGTTATGATCGCTATCCAGACATGTCCCACCAAACTTCCTGTTTAAACATTTGACAATTGTATAAGTAATAAATGATGCCAAGATTGTGTGCACTATATTTCTTCTCTTTCATCGCCATATATGTGTGTAGAGGCACATGTGTCTGAGGTTCAGGGGCTGGCTAGTGACTCAGAGAGTTAAATCTTCTGTGACTCATTGGAACAGCTGGACACTGTTAAAGGCAGAGTAAGTGATTTTTCAAAAACACTTTAGAAAACTGATTCGGGCCGAATCGCAAAACAAACTTGTAGCCAATCAGCAATAAGGGGCGTGTCTACTCATGATGTGGAGGAGAGCGCGTTCAGTGCATGGGACGGACATTAGCCGAGCCGAGCGACAGAAAGATAGAGATGGCGGATAAAAAACAAAAGAGGAAAACGTCTGCGGAACGATAAGGCAAGAAGTAGGACCTGTGTAAATATCGGATCAGCTTTCCAGCGCTGGAGAGAACTCAAGAAGCGGAGGCCTGCGATCGGATGCCGAGGTTGCTTTGTTTCTTCTCAATAGGTGAGTAACACCGTGTCTACAACAGCTAAAGTCTGCCTACACTGGACGCGATCAAACAACCGTTGAAAACCATTTGAAATTTGTGTCAGCACGTCATAAATAGAACCCGGCAGCAGTTTTCTGTCGGGGATTTGTTGCGCCGCGCTGCGCCGCGCCTCTCACGTCCGTAGACACGGTGTAATATTGGTTTTGCTTTGTTTCACATAACTAATCGTTGCCTGGGTTGCGTACGTATATGTGGGGCGGAGCTATCAAAATAGGGGCAAGACCCTTTTGGGGTAGGGGCGTGTTTGTTTTGGTGATTTCAAATATCAACATTGGCTACCAGAAATCACTTACTCTGCCTTTAAGGTCTAAAATTTTACTAAGTCTAATTAAAATGTGTGTAACAATCTATGTCCCGCATTTTTTACAATATTTATTTTATGCACTTACAGCTTGCTGCAATGCCAGATGGTAATGCCAGTTCCCAGAATGGGCATGCACTCATTGAGACCTCTGGAATCCAGGTGCATCATTACAGCCCTCTCTCTCAGGTGATTCAGATCGGTGCTGGACATGGTGGTGAAGGGGCAGAAGATAGGCTTGGTCCTCCCATTAGGAGGAGAACCACAGGGAGAGAGGGGATGCAGCAGGGCTGGAGGAACCCCTCAGGTAAGTTTAATCTAATTGCACATTATAAACCACAACACCCTTTTTGACTTCTTGTGTCACTATTACAAGTGCCACCATGTAACAATATTTTTGTAAATTTTATAAAATTGTTAAAAATATCAAAATGCATGGATCCCTACATTTACATAACCGTTCCAAGAGTTTTGTCATAGCTACAGTGGGGAAAATATTTATTTGATCCCCTGCTGATTTTGTAAGTTTGCCCACTTACAAAGAAATGAAGGGTCTGTAATTTTTATGGTAGGTTTATTTTAACGTATAGAGACAGAATACTAACAAAAAAAAAACAAACACATTATATTAGGGCTGGGCGATATAGCTAAAAAATGTATCAACGATATAATATGAAATATCGTTCTGTATCGATAATTATTGACATTTGTATAACCTTTTTTTAAAACAAAAAGCAATATAATTTTTTTTTTTTTTTATTTAACCACTGTATTTATAATTAACACAATTTATTGAGACAAACAACAAATATTTTTTGTTTTAACAATCAAACACAATAAAAATTAAACAAATATCTCATTTCTAATGTTTTATATGCAGATTAAATAGGTCTTTATTGTATAGGTCTAATTGTCTCCCGAGGCCACAGGAGGGCGCAGTGAGCAAAATAATGCAGTGCATTTAGCAAGTAACTCTATAAAAACGTGCATTACGTCTAAATTAACTCATAAAAATCAAATATAATTTCGTAAATTGCATAAACAATTATGAACAAAACAGCATCATGTATTTATGCATTGCTTAATCCAAAGAGCCGAAGCGCCATTCACACAGACTGCATTTAAAAACATATGAGACACAGTGAAAAGGAATAAACCTCCACAAATTTGCAACATGCTTTCTAAAAGTTTAAACTGTTTTAACTTAGCATGGCTTTCTATACATCTCTTCTGTGAGACGCAAGTGCAGCAGTCATATTTGTCCGTCTAAAAAATGCGCTGAATATGCGTTCTGTGTGAATTGCTTGGTTTCGGTTTTAACCCATTCAAGATCTTCTCCGCATTGAGCTTCTGTATTTCTCTAATATTTTGAATGAATAACGCAGCAGCGGCGCGTCTCGTAGGATGCAACAACGTCACTTACATCATCACCGCATCTCGCTGCGCCACTGATGACGCTCCCTGATGCACACCTAACATTCAAATGCAAATGTTTATTTTAAATTTGACTTAATATTCATTCTTTATTCACAATCTCCTCATCACAGGCAGGCACAGCACTCATTTCAGCATGTGTTTGTGTGTGC
>NW_015551087.1:89461-90646 GCF_001515605.1 Sinocyclocheilus anshuiensis | reverse complement strand
TTGCCCACTTACAAAGAAATGAAGGGTCTGTAATTTTTATGGTAGGTTTATTTTAACGTATAGAGACAGAATACTAACAAAAAAAAAACAAACACATTATATTAGGGCTGGGCGATATAGCTAAAAAATGTATCAACGATATAATATGAAATATCGTTCTGTATCGATAATTATTGACATTTGTATAACCTTTTTTTAAAACAAAAAGCAATATAATTTTTTTTTTTTTTTTAATTTAACCACTGTATTTATAATTAACACAATTTATTGAGACAAACAACTAATTTTTTTTTTGCTTCTATATTTCTCTAATATTTTGAATGAATAACGCAGCAACTGCGTGTCTCGTGGTCTAGACTAACAAAACATTAAAATGCAACAACGTCACTTACATCATCACTGCATCTCGCGCGCCACTAATGACGCTCCCTAATGCACACCTAACATTTAAATGCAAATGTTTATTTTAAATTCGACTAATATTCATTCTTTATTCACAATCTCTTTATCACAGGCAGGCACCGCACTCATTTCAGCATGTGTTCGTGTTTGTGTGTGCCGTCTGCGTCACTCATAGCACGTGCCTATATCATGACCTTAATGTGCTTCTTCTTGAGCCACTCCTTTGTTGCCTTGGCGGTATGTTTTGGGTCATTGTCATGCTGGAAGACCCATCCATGACAAATCTTCAGTGTTCTGGCTGAAGGAAGGAGGTTCTCGTCCAAGATTTTAAAGTACATGGCCCCGTCCATTTGCCCCTCGATGCAGTGAAGTCATCCTGTACCCTTAGCAGGAAAACAGCCCCAAAGCATAATGTTTCCACCTCCGTGCTTGACTGTAGGGATGGTGTTCTTGGGTTCATAGTCAGCATTTCTCTCCCTCCAAACACAGCGAGTCAAGTTAATGCCAAAGAGCTCAATTTTGGTCTCATCTGACCCCAGCACTTTCTCCCAAGCCTTCTCTGAATCATTTAGATATTCATTGGCAAACTTTAAACAGGCCTGTACATGTGCCTTCTTGAGCAGAGGGACCTTGCGGGCGTTGCAGGATTTCAGTCCATTGGGGCGTAGTGTGTTACCAATGGATTGCTTGGTGTCTGTGGTCCCAACTGCCTTAAGATGATTAACAAGCTCCTCCCGTGTAGTTCTGGGCTGATCCCTCACCTTTCTCATGATCATCCTTACC
>NW_015551087.1:88752-89398 GCF_001515605.1 Sinocyclocheilus anshuiensis | reverse complement strand
GGAAGACCCATCCATGACCCATCTTCAGTGTTCTGGCTGAGGGAAGGAGGTTCTCATCCAAGATTTTACAGTACACGGGGACCTTGCGGGTGCTGCAGGATTTCAGTCCATTAGTGTGTGTAGTGTGTTACCAATGTTTTGCTTGGTGACTGTGGTCCCAACTGCTTTAAGATCATTAACAAGCTCCTCCCATGTAGTTCGGGGCTGATCCATCACCTTTCTCATGATCATCCTTACCCCATGAGGCAAGATCTTGCACGGAGCTCCAGACCAAGGCCGATTGATGGTTGTTTTGTATTTCTTCGATTTCCGAATAATCGCAACAACAGTTGTCTCCTTCTCACCAAGCTTCTTGCTGATGGTCTTGTAGCCCCATTCAAGCCTTGTGCAGATCTACAAACTTGTCTCTGACATCCTTTGACAGCTCTTTGGTCTTGCCCATGGTGGTGGGAGAGGTTGGAATGGAAGATACAGATTGTGTGGACAGGTGTCTTACACCTAACGAGCTGACATTAGGAGTAACTTCTTAAAGTGGCAGGACTAATCTGTGTTCCACATGGGCACATAACCAATCTGTGGGAGCCAGAATTCTTGCTGGTTGGTAGGGGATCAAATACTTATTTCACTCACTGAAATGCAAATCAAT
>NW_015551087.1:83735-88610 GCF_001515605.1 Sinocyclocheilus anshuiensis | reverse complement strand
GCGCCTCCCGTGTAGTTCGGGGCTGATCCCTCACCTTTCTCATGATCATCCTTACCCCATGGAAGATACAGATTGTGTGGACAGGTGTTTTATACACCTAACGAGCTGACATTAGGAGTAACTTCTTAAAGTGGCAGGACTAATCTGTGTTCCACATGGGCACATAACCAATCTGTGGGAGCCAGAATTCTTGCTGGTTGGTAGGGGATCATATACTTATTTCACTCACTGAAATGCAAATCAATTTCTAACCTTTATATAATGTGTTGTTTTCTGGATTTTTGGTTGATATTCTGCGTCTATCAGTTGAAATAAACCTACCATAAAAATTACAGACCCTTCATTTCTTCAAGTGGGCAAACTTACAAAATCAGCAAGGGATCAAATAAATATTTTCCCCACTGTATGCAAAGATTTGATTCCAAAAACAGTATCATAGCTATGAAACTATAACTTATGATTTTAAATCTTTATTTAACCTCAGTACGATCTCAAAGTAAAAAGAGGTGAAAAATTAGAAGTCTAATTTTGTGGTGGCTGTGCTTTAAAATTACATTTTTATAATCTTAATTTAAGTGAGGAAGGATTTTGAAAGTCTGACACTAAGTACAGTGTTGAGTACTACTGTAAGGTTAACCTTGCCTGCTTTAATACTGGTGGTTTAGTCATATTTAAACGTATCATTGCATTTTTTTAAACATTTATATGTTTAAAAAATATGTAAAACATTAATCTTATAAAATTATTTATGCATTTTAAATTTTGCAGTGTGAATGCATTTATGGCAGCTCAGCTTCATCAAACTGTTTGTGTAAATGCATCTAATGCCACTTCAGATGCAGCTACTGTTTCGTCAGCAGTGGAAAAATTGAGTTTGTTAATACTAATTTCATTTGAATGGTAACAACTCTACAGTTTCTTATTATTCTAACTGAATTAATTGAAACAAAGTAAGAATTTGATGTGAAAGATGACACATTTAATAAGGTTGGGGGAAAAAATGACCATTTATAAACATAGTGGGAAATTACATCTGTTTTGTTACATACAGCAACTCATTTTAAGTTAACTATTTCTTCCTCTTTCCAGTCACAGAGTTGTTTAGGTGAGAGAAAATCTGTAACTTAATCCATATTGGGGGAATTGTAATGTTTAATGATTTCTTTTATGATGTAAATATTTTTGCATTGAAATTTGCATAGATTTTTGTTTGTATATGCAGTCAATTATAGTTCTTAGAAATCGGAATCGGCAAAAAATCAGTATCGGCAGGTTACACTTCCAAGAAATCGGAATCGGCCAAGAAATTTGCAATCGGTGCATCTCTAGTATATACATAAACAGAATATATATATGCCGCAACAGGATGCGACAAAGCGACCTTTGAAAATCATTTGAACTTTGTGTCAGTATGTCATAAATAGAACGAGGCATCAGTGTAATGTCGGGATTTGTTGTGTTGCGTCGTGCCGCATACAGTGTAGACAGCATCACTGATTATAATGGGTTCTATTCACTCATTATATATAGATCAGTGGTTCTATTGTATTTTGTCGCACCGCACCGCTTGCATCCGATGTAGACACCCAGTTAGGAAATGTGATGTGACCGATGTGATGAGCATGAGTTGTGGGCTGCAGCGTGGCCGGTATAAACACCAGCATTGACTGAGTGGCCGCGATCAGCTCCGGTGGCCGTGAAGCCGTAATGCGCCGCAGATGCGTGCCGTGATGCGCAGATCAGCTCTAACGCCACTGAATCTGCTGTTAAAAATGAACCATCCATTCATCATATCATCATTGCAAAACTAAGAATTAAAATCATTGTAATGTGACAATCAAATATAGGTGCAGCCGTGCGGGTGGGTGGCGGGCGGATAATTTGAAGCAGCAGACTCAGGTGAAGTTTGAGCTCATCCATGCATCTCTTTACTACACTGACCTGGGTCGCCAGTAGCAAACAATGGAGTGCGCTCTGCTGGACAAACAAAGTAATTACACCATTTAGAAGCATTTCGTCTGCATTGTAAAAAAAAATTCATATCGGCGGCATATTCACCGATACGATATATCTGCGACAGGTTCATATCTACCGATAATATCGGCAAAACGATATATCGGTCAGGCTCTACTATTTACACCGGGTTTTTGCAGCGTTGAGCAGTGTAGCCAATCACAGACATATCTGTTGATTTCTTGAACTTAATGGCCAATCAGAGGTGTTTAAGTTAGAATCCACTTACCACTCGAAAAGCCGAAGTTTATGTTTATTGATGAGTTATGTGTGCTTGCATATCCTCTCATTGTAACAAAGAAAGTGTAGACACAATGTAAAGAAAAGATTCAGTCTGCATTGAAGAGAGCCTCATTGATTATAACGGAACTTCGTAAGATTGCGATGAACTGAAGTAAGTGACAGCTTTTAGTGATTATAAAGGGAGCGCCCTTTGCACGCTTTATAGGCTATATATCAAGGGTCTTCAACCGGGGAATCGCATTGGTAATTATAAGGTCCACGCACTTGGCCCAAGGAAGGTATCCAGTGGTGGCTGAAGGTTTCTTGCGTGTTTGTCTTTTCAGCGCGCAAAGTTATTAAATTTAGGTTAAACTCAAATCTGACTCCATATTTTATTATCTAATCAGACTCCATTTTATTATTTAATCTGACTCCATTTTATTATGACCTCGAATTTAGGTTGAAATGCAAATTGATTGTATGTCTGTTTCTAATTAGTATTCTTCTGACATTTGATTATTATAGTTAACTCACCGATAATATCGGCAAAACGATATATCGGTCAGGCTCTACTATTTACACCGGGTTTTTGCAGCGTTGAGCAGTGTAGCCAATCACAGACATATCTGTTGATTTCTTGAACTTAATGGCCAATCAGAGGTGTTTAAGTTAGAATCCACTTACCACTCGAAAAGCCGAAGTTTATGTTTATTGATGAGTTATGTGTGCTTGCATATCCTCTCATTGTAACAAAGAAAGTGTAGACACAATGTAAAGAAAAGATTCAGTCTGCATTGAAGAGAGCCTCATTGATTATAACGGAACTTCGTAAGATTGCGATGAACTGAAGTAAGTGACAGCTTTTAGTGATTATAAAGGGAGCGCCCTTTGCACGCTTTATAGGCTATATATCAAGGGTCTTCAACCGGGGAATCGCATTGGTAATTATAAGGTCCACGCACTTGGCCCAAGGAAGGTATCCAGTGGTGGCTGAAGGTTTCTTGCGTGTTTGTATCAGTCTCCATTTTATTATTTAATCTGACTCCATTTTATTATGACCTCGAATTTAGGTTGAAATGCAAATTGATTGTATGTCTGTTTCTAATTAGTATTCTTCTGACATTTGATTATTATAGTTAACTCTTTATTTTATATTCACTCGTTCATTCGGGTGCTCATGTTCGCTAACAAGGATACAACGTAATCTACTAGAGTCAATCATTACAGAGTAAAACAGAATAAAATCAAATGTAACAATTTATTATCAGTCAGGTAAAAATATGTATTATGTCAATTACATATCCGATTAAAAAAATATCAAATCATATCAATACAAGACATCAAATTCTCAAGGATTAATCTAAAAGTAAAATATGCATACCTGACCTTAGAAAATACATAGTATGAAGTGAAGAGACACACCACAATATGGGCTTTCTGGCTACAGAATCACCCTGATCCTCTTGCAACATTTCCTTAAGTACTTCAGACCAAGACAAACATCCCCCGAGATGGAGATCGGTTCCTTAATGCCCCTGTGTCCCAGACCGGCCTCTTCGGCGATGCAGTCGAGAGCCTGGCCCAGCAGCTCTCGGCTGTACAGAAGCAGACTGAGGCGTCCACCCGGCCGCAGCGCCCCAGCCTGCTCATCGCCAAGAGTGGCCCCCTGTGTCCGCCCCCCGCGCCGCATCTGCTCCGACAAGCGGCGCCGTGGAGCTGGGCGTAGGCAGGCTGCCCCACCCGTCCGGGCCCCCGTCAAATCTGGCGGTGAGCAAAAGAGCAAGAGGCCAGGACGGGCGACCCAGAGAGGGAGGAAGCTGCTCTCGGGGGATGGTGAAGGCACCTCTCCCTCCCCCGGAGGAGGGCCGGGTGGAGAATCTGGAAAATCTCGACGAAAGAGCGGGTTTCTCTGTCCCTGGGTCCCGGGAGGGTACGGAGAGTCGTGGACGGACCAACACCGGACCACGCTCATCCTCCTCCTTCACCAGCTGGCAGCAGTGGGCGGTTCGAGAGAGTCAACAAAGGCCCTACTCGCGCACCCTCTGCCAACCTGTGGAACCAGGTAAGCGTTGCACCGCACACTCAGACCCTTCTTCGGACCGCTCACAAGCTGCCCGAGTTGGGTCCCTGCGTTCCACTTCGCTGCCCCACTGCGGGTATGGCAGTGGTTCCGTTGGTCCCGCTTGCACGGTATCTGGGTGCCTGGCTAGAGCTACCCAGCCCGTCTCGCTGGTTTCTGAGGTCCATCAGCCTCGGCTATGCGATTCAGTTCGCCCGGCGTCCCCCCAAGTTCAGTGGCATCCGCTTCACAACAGTGAAGGCGGCCGATGGTCCTGTCTTGCGGGCGGAGGTCGCAGTCCTACTGGCGAAGGATGCGATAGAGCCGGTCCCTCCAGCCGATATGAAGACGGGGTTTTACAGCTCCTACTTCATTGTACCCAAGAAAGGTGGTGGGTTACGACCAATCTTGGACCTGCGTGTCTTGAACCGGGCCCTTCACCGGTTACCGTTCAAGATGTTGACGCAGGAACGCATCTTCGGGTGCATCCGTCCCCGAGATTGGTTTGCAGCGGTCGACCTGAAGGACGCGTACTTCATGTGTCGACCCTTCCGCACCACAGACCATTGCTGTGGTTCGCG
>NW_015551087.1:76922-83266 GCF_001515605.1 Sinocyclocheilus anshuiensis | reverse complement strand
CCTATGCCAAAAAGTAGGGGCGCAGGTGGCTTCCACAGGACACTGGAAGGGGCAGTACCTGTGGCCCTTTGTAGGGATCCCAATTCGTCGGTCATCCGACGTGACGTCGAGAGTGACCGACTGAAAGGGAACGAGGGTTACCATACGTAACCGAGACGTTATTGTGTTGGGGCCCTATACCAGAAATTTGCATAGTGCCCCCAAATCATTAAGTCCACCCCTGAATATAAGCACCCTGAAACAAAAGCAAGAGCGCCCTCAGTTGATACTACAATGGTATAATATTATTGGCGAAACAGATTTAGCAAACGCTCCATTCCGTTTTTGAGTTTGAGCTCTGGAGAACGTGAAATGTTCCTGTTTACAGCTTGTTTTTGCATCGGTGAGAAATGTAGCCAATCACAGACATGTTTGCTCAAAACGCCAGAGTTTTTATTCAGTGTTGAATTATGCTCACTCTCCCGAATCCTCTCTCATTAACAAACAACAACCCGACGCAAGTTAGAGATTCATTTTGCTGTGTAGGTAACTTTATTGATTTTAATGGAACATTGTGAAATCGCGAACTGAAACAAGTGACAGCTTTTTAGTGATTGTAAAATGAGCAGTCTTTTGCACTTTTGAGGCTATATAGCTATAATCCGTTAAATAAAAGTATTGCACTTTTTACGAAATCACATACTTCCCTACTATGTAGGTGAAAAACAATATCTGCGGCGAGTAGTATGTCCGAATTCATAGTATTCAAAAAAACAGCAAAATGTACCCGGATGACCTATTTCTTACACCCGGATTCTGAAGTGCACATTCGATGGACACTTTAGTATCCCATGAGGCCATGGGAGAGGATTTATGAATGGCAGTGAAGCGACGCAACTGACGCTGGTAGGTCATGTGACAGAACAATATGGCGGATGTAGTATATCCGAATTTCATTCATACTACCCATATTCATACTATATAGAACATACTTTTTTAATGGTTGTGAAGTAAATTCAAATTCAAATGTAGTACATACCTACTCAGTACACGATTTTGGACACACCGTTGTTTTTCATGCTGCTAAGAGAACCAACGGCCGATTACACGTGACAAAGTGACATCTACATATAAATGCGTGATTCACTCTGAATCTGCAATTGACATTATGATACTAGCACGGGACAAAAATATGGCATGTCAAAACAGATATGTACATTGTAAATGCACACTAATAAATTACTAGAAAAATATTCATATCAATATATATTTTCAATTCCATTCCGATTTTTTTTGTAAAAGTAATGCCTTGTAAATAATTGTAAATGTCTGTACATTTACAACACTGCACGTTGCTATTCTTGTCATGGCGGAGCCCTTGCTTACACATTACATCTGCACTTTATTAGAAAACCCTCACTCAGTGATTTGATTCTTAAAGGGATAGTTCACCCAAAAATTAAATTCTGTCATTAATTACTCACCCTCATGTTGAACCACTGATGTCACATGGGCAATTTTAATGATGTCCTTACGTTTCTGGGCCTGGGAACGTTTCAGTTGCATTGCTGTCTATGCAGAAGCTCTCGGATTTCACCAAAAATATCTTAATTTGTGTTCCAAAGATGAACGAAGGTCTTACAGGTTTGGAATAACATGAGGATCAGTAATTAATAAAATACTTTTTTTTTTTTGGGTGAACTATCCCTTTAATTGTCCATCTCACAGTAAAATTAAAATGTGAATTTTCAATAAACTTGTAGCTAAAGTTCAGGTAACTGTAAATGTCCATCTAACTAGTAAAATTAAAATGTATGACTCTGCAAATCCATTAAAATAATTGACAGCAACTGCAAACAACTAATTAATTGTGATTTTTATCTCAATATGTTGTTTGTTATGATGCATTATAACAAATAATATACAGGCAGTGATGCACGTGCAACAACAATGATGTGCATAGTCTTAAAATAATATACATGTAACATAATATAATTTATTCTTAATCATAATATGGTTAGTTTATATTAATATTGAAGGCTATATGCTTAATATGTAGCTCTGCTTGACACATTTTGTATCAGGGGATCCCTGCTCCATGTCTCTATCGCCTAATGGGTCCTTGCCCTGAAAAGCATTGAAGACCCCTGCTATATATAATTCATTCAGAATTTGAACAAAAGCCTTGTTTTTCATGCTGCCAAGAGGACCAACGGCCACGTACACGCTGCAAAGTTTCGGGAATGATATCTGTATATAAATGCATTCACTCTCTAAATTGCAATAGGTGGGACAAAAATATAAGTCAAACTAGATGTGCATTAGGGCTAGAGCACCCTCACTAGTAATTTCAGAAGCATCCTCATTGTTTTGATTCTGGAATCAGGCCTGCTGGTAAATGCCAAAGAATTCATTATAAATAACATAATGATTACAAATAATAAAATGATTATATGTTTAGTTTTAAAATAAATTAATAAATTGGTAGTAAATGAAATAATTAATTATTTAACACAAAGAAAAGAATAACTGAGTTAGGTAGCCCTTAACTTACTATACATTATTTGTTCACCTGACAACAGTTTGTCTCACAACAGTCTTCACCTCAGATAAGTAATTATACACATACTTTTAAGGTTATAAGCCTTGTGTTTTGTCATAATTCGTCATAATTTAATTATTCTTGATTTCTTAAAATTATTTGCTTGTGTGCTTTTTCTGCATGTGTCGACGTGAACTGCCATGCACCCGCATAAATGTACACAAGTTCAACAACCAAATATTTTCGCCTAATAATAGATTTCATTTTCGATTTGTTTCTCAGCAAAACCTACTGTATATGCCTTCAGAACACTTGGAATACAGTCGCATGGGATCATTTTATGACATGTTTGAATCCTTTTTGTAAAAAGACTAAAGAAGGTCACAATTTACTACCATTAAATGGACAAGTGCAAGCATGATTTTTATTTTATTTTTGGTGATCCAGAAAAATAGGGTAACAAAGTTTTAGACTAATTTGACTTCACACTAATTTAACTTAGTAGAGAAAAAGACAGCAAAATATGTAAAAGAGCACATAATTGGTGTGTTGGGGCTCCATACTTGGAATGTGCTTAGGGCCCCCGAATCACTAAGTCCGCCCCTGGCCACTGCACCACTCTATTGTCAAGTCAAGTCAAGTCACCTTTATTTATATAGCGTTTTATACAATACAGATTGTGTCAAAGCAGCTTTACAGTATTAACAGGAAAATAGTGTGTCGATAATGCAAGAGGACAAACACTCAATGTTTCAGTTAAAGTCAGTTAATCATTGATTCGGTGATGTCATCATCCAGCTCAGTTCAGATCAAATAGTATCTGTGCAATCAAGTCGAAAATATTGCCAGAAATTAAGTGTCCCCAACTAAGCAAGCCTAAGGCAATAGTGGCAAGGAATTAAAACTCCACTGGTGACAGAAATGGAGAAAAATTGGATATTGGTATTCCCTAGTATTCCCACACATTCTGTTTAATTAATAAGAAATCATCTGATTTTAGTAAGAAAACATTATCTAATGAGTCATCATTTTACAAACCAAATGTCTTAAGCATGTGTAAATGGTTGTTTGATTGCGTTTGGTCTCGTACTGTATCGCATACCTTGTCAGTGCCGTGCGCTTGCTTAGCCCTTTGTTGTGATAAACAGTAAAGTGTGTTTAAGTGCTAGCAAAAGACAGTGTAAAGAAATACTCTTTGAGAGAAGCAGTCAATCAGCGGTAGATAAAAGCAGACCGTAAGTGTATTTATTTCTTGTCTCATTAGTGTTTAGCGCAGTTGTCGTTGCTAGGAAACGCTTGTTTTGTTTACTGTGTTGAGACATGCTGAAGTTGCGTTTGGTCTCGTACTGTATCGCATACCTTGTCAGTGCCGTGCGCTTGCTTAGCCCTTTGTTGTGATAAATAGTAAAGTGTGTTCAGCTGAATTCAATTTCCGTTTTGTCAAACGGGTATAAAAAAGGTTAGTACACCACGGCAGCGGTCGCGGCAGCCCTCGTGTGAAGGCCTCCTCGTGTGAAGACCGAAGAGTGTAAAGGCCATCGACTCTGCCGTGTGACTCCACAGTGCAGGAACACAGACAAGGGACATAAGTATCGCTTTTGACTCAACCTCTTTTTTTACACCTTTTTTCACTTCTGATTCAGTTTTTATGACCAACTCTTACTATGTGTTTCCATATCCCTACTATTACTACCACTCGCAAACCACGCATCACACACTATAGGCAGCGCAATCCTAACAACCTGTGCACTGCCTAGGTCTGCTAATACACTACTTTCTTTTTCTATTGGTCTCTAGAATTGTCAGTCTGCCGTAAACAAAGCAGATTTCATTACATCTATTACTAGCCATTCAAGACTAAACCTCATGGCCCTGACAGAAGCTGTGTCTCATTTAGAAGGCTGCGCCCTCCGGAGGTTGCATTCGAAGGCTGCATACGTCATCGAGGCTGTCTCATTTCAGAAAAACAAGTAGGACACTCTGAATGTGACCTTCGAATGCGACCTTCTTTCACATGAATTCGGAGGATGCATGAGGTGTATCCTTCGCTGCTACAGATAACCCACAATTCTTTGCGTCGCCGTGAACAACCTTGTTCATTTGAAAAATGCTGGCGCAGGCAGATGTACACACAAGCGCAGATGTGGTGTTTACAACTTAACTTACCTTAAATCGCCTCGGTAAAAACGGATAAACTTTGTTTTTAATATCCTCCTCCTTTTTTTTTCTCTAACAGATGTCTGCTGTACATACACTGCAGCTCCTCAAACATTTAACAACATAAAACAAGTAAAAGCATTTTTCAAATTACTTTCCAAATTTTGAAATAATTTAAAAGTAGTGTGAGAGCTCAACGATGCTCTAAATGTGTTGGCATAGCAACGTGATACTTCCTGTTACCTTTTCCGCCTGTCCTAGGAAGGCCTTCTCGTTTAATTCTAAGTTGAGGACACTTCGTATATGCATCCTACAGAGGATGCGACCTCCGGAGGGCGTAGCCTTCTAAATGAGACACAGCTAGAGACGTGGATCAAACCAGAGGACACTGCTACTCCTGCAGCACTCTCCAATAATTTATCATTTTCCCACACTCCCCGTCTAACTGGAAGAGGTTGAGGTACTGGTTTGCTTATCTCTAATGATTGCAAATGTATTACTTTACCTTCTCTGGGAAGCAGCTCCTTTGAATCACTTTCAGTCACTATTACCCACCCTTTTAAAATCCATTTTGTAGTTGTTCGAGCATCGTTCTAAGCTCAGGGCTGCTGAAAAGGTGTGGCGCAAATCAAAAAATACTACTGACCTTAATGTGTATCAGTCACTCCTCTCTTCCTTCTCTGCTAATGTCTCCACTGCTAAAAGGACATACTATCATAACAAAATGAACAATTCGTCTAACTCTCGCATGCTCTTTAAAACATTTTCCTCCTCCCCCTCCTTCATCAACTCTTAACAGCTGACGACTTTGCCACGTTCTTCATTAATAAAATTAAAACCATCAGTGCACAATTTTCCACACCACAATCTGTCAAGCACATCTTAACCAGCAAACATACACTCGTTCACATTCTTCTCTTCACTCTCTGAGGCAGAAATCTCCAAACTCATCCTTTCTAATCATCCTACTTGTCTGCTTGATCCTATTCCATCTTATCTCCTTCAAGCCATTTCCCCTGCACTTGTACCTGCACTCACTCACATCATTAACACATCCCTTCACACTGGTGTTTTTCCCTCAGCATTTAGACAGGCTCGTATAACCCCACTACTTAAGAAACCCACCCTTAACCCATCCCTTTTAGAGAACTACAGACCGATTTCCCTTCTTTCACTGCAAAAACACTTGAACGAGCTGTGTTCAACCAAGTCTCTGCCTTTCTCACACAGAACAACCTCCTCGACAGCAACCAGTCTAGTTTCAGAAGTGAACATTCAACCGAGACGGCCTTGCTCTCAGTTGTTGAAGCCAGTTCTATCAAACCTTTACAATTAATCCAGAACGCAGCAGCAAGATTAATTTTTAACGAGCTGAAAATCATGCACGTCACACCTCTGTTTATCAATTTGCACTGGCTACCAATAGCTGCTCGCATAAAATTCAAGGCATTAATGTTTGCCTACAAAACCACCACTGGCTCTGCGCCCCTTTACCTAAATTCATTGCTTCAGATTTATGTGCCCTCTAGACGCTTGCATTCTGCAAGTGAACGTCACTTTGTTGTGCCATCCCAAAGAGGCACAAAATCACTTTCACCGACTTTTAAATGAAATGTTCCCTCCTGGTGGAATGACCTGCCCAACTCAATCCAAGCAGCTGAGTCCT
>NW_015551087.1:73968-76810 GCF_001515605.1 Sinocyclocheilus anshuiensis | reverse complement strand
CAATCCAAGCAGCTGAGTCCTTAGCCATCTTCAAGAATTGGCAAAAAACACATCTCTTCCATCTTTGTTTGACCCTCTAACTCTGGCACTCACTATTCTAATTCTATTCTTTATTTAAAAAAAAAAAAAAACTTGCCCCTTTTAGACTTGCACTCTATTTATTTACTAACTGCTTGTTTTCTTTTTTTTTTTAACTAACACTTGCTTCTCTAATCTTTTTTGTATTCTATCTATTTGTTTTCTTTTTATTTATTATACAATTAACAAAAGCAAAAAAGGCCTCTAACACTAGCTTGCTCTATTCTTTTTGTATTCTATCTGTTTTCTTTTTATTTATTATATTGCTACGTGTACTGCATTAAGCTAACTGAGACTTGTTATAGCACTTATCATTGCTCTTTTGTTGATTTTGATTGCTTCCATTGTCCTCATTTGTAAGTTGCTTTGGATAAAAGCGTCTGCTAAATGTCTAAATGTAAATGTAGAAAAAAAAATGTAATAATTTTCAGTAATAGCATTATAATCTGTTCTTCACATTTGCTGTTTAGAATGCAGAGGATGTCCAATGTTTGATGTTTTATCTCCGTCATTGCGCTTTAAAATGCAGCATACTGTGTAGAATTCAAATGGGTTGGATACATTTTGTGGTCCACATATTATCTGCTCTGCAATATTGTGTCTCTCGACCCGAGCACTCTTTGTGCGTGCTTTGATGGAAAGCTTGTTTAAACTGTCTGAATCACTCCTTACCCCTTATATAGTGAACTATGTGCCATTCATCATACATAACATAATGAATGTGTGAAGAATTGACCAATTTCAGCAGCTTTAGTGTCTATTATAGTGTAAGGGGCGGGATGCTTCAGACCCTCAAGAGTATTTGATTGGACAGAAAATTTAATGAGAAGCTAAAGTGCAAAATGATGTCATCAAAATTGTTGATCCATATTGGTAGAATATATATCTTCCAAATGCAAAATTTGTCAGCCTTAAGACTAACATATACATATGACCAAGTTTTTTATGCACACCAAGACTGTATTAATTTTAATAAAATACAAACAAAACTGTAATATTGTAATATTACAGTTTAAAATAACTTTGTTCTAATATATTTTAAAATGTAATTTATTCCTAAAGCTGAATTTTTAGCAGCCATTATGGCAGTCTTAAGTGTCACTTGATCCTTGAAATCATTCTAATAAGCTGATTTGGTATATACTCAAGAACTGAAATTGCTTTCAGGTCTAAAGAAGAATTCAATCAAAATATCTTTATCATCACATTATTAGTGCAAACAGACCAGGGTAATCTCGAAAGTGTGGGTGTTATCCCCAACATTGAAACCAAAAAAGATTATGTATGCATATGTTTTTGTTCCAGGTTATATGGCTCCCCGCAAAGCTAGGTGGGCGGAGTGGCTTGCCTCAGGGGCTGGTTCAGGGCAAGGGGGCAGAGACAATTCTGAGGGTGGTCCTGACAGGCTACAGAACAGCCAGGTGCAGCAGCAGATTATTCTAGCCTTACGGCAACTCAGAGAGGATATGCAGAGCGTCATGGAATGACTAGAGGTGGTTGAAGGTCTTGCAACTGCAAATGTAAGTAAGCTGGCTAAAATAAAAGCCAAAGAATGATGTTATTTGTTATTTATATACTGAGCAGTACAAAGAAAAGAGACAGAACTCTGCATGGTCTCAGTAAGCAAATATTAATTTAAATATAAAATTAAAAAATAAGAAAAAAAATAGAAAAGTTTTAAGAATCGACGGAATAGCACAAGTATAAACATTTTGATTGCCAGAAAGATTAGCCATAGATGTTAGTATGGCATGTCGTAAATGTTATGCAACTTTAAATGTCATTATACTTTTTTTTTTATTTGTTGTGCAAAATATTTTCTTCATTAATCTTTTATTTTTTATTATTTCCACCACTAGTGATTTTGATAAGTAAATAAAAATTCACGTGTCTTTATTTTATTTTATTTGTATCTGTATATTTGTTTTAAGGCTCAAAGTTCACAGCGGAGATCCCATTTACAACTGACAGCTGCAGAGACCGAGGTAAAACACGTGACAGATTTTGTATGTATTTCAAGACTCAGTTGCTGCTTGTCACCGCTTCTCAATCATATGGTGTGTATTTTGATCAAATATGTGTGGAAAATAGGGATGTGCGCGACGACTAATTTGACTGTCGTTTAAACGAAAGTTTTGTATCCAACTAGTCGACTAGTCTAAAAGCAAGAAACCCCCAAAAGATGGTAAGAAAGAAAAACCCTCTGTGCGTGCGTGCAGCATATATAATAGCCTATATTTGAAATACTTATTCTATGAATCACACTGTCAAATCTCTCAATGAATTCCGCTTGCCGCACACTTGCCTCGCGTTATCATCATTTCATTTTAGGTGGTCGTTAAAAAGAAAAAAAAGAAGAGCATACACTCAACGTCGGTCAAAGTATAGTTTATTTATTCAAATCAGCTGGGGAAATGCAGAAAAATGGAAAATCAATCAATAGCCTGACAGAATTCTTAATCTTCGTATAACGTTAGCCAACATATTAAAACACAAGTCAAAAACAATAGGAAGGTTTATCAAGAAATAGCATTAAAACGGCTTTTAAAAACATACTTAGTGTAGGCTATATTGTCTAAAAGCAAAACAATGCAACAATGCCCATTTTACTTACTCAGACTATGCATTATTTGTTCAGTGAAATTATCAACGTGGTCTGGTGAAAGACGGAACCTGAGGTGATTAACAATAAAATTCCTGCACTTGAAAAAACGCGCTCGGCAGGAACTGAAGTCGCAGGCATGCAGAGATAACGACAAGCAAG
>NW_015551087.1:72774-73954 GCF_001515605.1 Sinocyclocheilus anshuiensis | reverse complement strand
GGCCCTTATGTGGCCCACATGTGGCTGATAAACCAAATGCCATTATTTAACCATATTTACACCACACCTATTTTTTATTTTTTTTTAAATACCCATTACACAGTAAATCTTAAACACAAAAATGGATTCACACTCATTTTTAAAATGTTTATATAGTAGAATTTTAATAACAGAATTACAATACAGAACATAACAGAAGTGTGCTATTTTGCAAATGTCAGATGAGTGAATAAATGTAAAACAATTTATACTTTTAGTAAGTCTCGCTAGTCTTTCTCACTCACAGTCTGTCAGGAAAAAGAAGAGATAAAAGAACATTAGTATATCATAATTAGTATCATACATTACATATTATTTCAAGACAAGCACATAAATGAGTGTCACCCAAGACATGAGTGCCTTTTTAAATTAGGAAAATTTTAGCTACTTTAATAACAGGCTATTTTTAGACATAATACTTAATTATATACATAATGTTAATGAAAACATTAGTAGTGTAAATGTACCTCAGTTTTGAAGTCACAGTTTCATACAATATTTGGTACAGCAGGGCGAGAAAACATACAATTGCTTTTTTTTCTTTAAATAAACTGGTTTACTGAGCAGTTTATGGCTCTGCCTTTAAATAAACTCAATTATAATTACAATTTTCTTAAGGATAAAAAAATCTATCTTAGCTAATGCTATACAATAGGGAGCCCATTAGAGCACATTACTTAAATATTAAAGGCTGCATTTAACAACAGAGCCCAATCTATTAAATTAAATTTCTATTTATTTGTAGATTCAATAACCAACACTAAAAAAAAAATAAAAATAAAAAATGTATGCAAACATATAAACTGCACATTTGCACATTGCAATTTTCTAGCAACAAGCTGTGGACACTGAATGACTTGCCTGAGGTAAAGGTACGTAATGCTGTTTTATTGGCATTTTTCCGCGGTTGCAAAACTGATCGAGATTACATGACATGAGCGTGTTTATTTAGCGTTATACCCGGTTGTAACTAGTAGAAAAGAGAATTAACGGGAAGGGCTGATGATATTTGGCTCACTCTGGGTTGGGTTATGGCACTGTTTTGGTTCAGTTCTGGCTAAAAAGATGTGGACTAGTTTTGGGCCGGCAAACACGAACTAATCTGGGCCACACTTTAGCTGTTGATATGGGCCAGATCCGC
>NW_015551087.1:71824-72686 GCF_001515605.1 Sinocyclocheilus anshuiensis | reverse complement strand
AGCGTGTTTATTTCGCGTTATAACCGGTTGTAACTAGTAGAAAAGAGAATTAAAGGGAAGGGATGATGATATTTGTCTCACTCTGGGTTGGGTTATGGCACTGTTTTGGTTCAGTTCTGGCTAAAAAGATGTGGACTAGTTTTGGGCCGGCAAACACTAACTAATCTGGGCCACACTTTAGCTGTTTATATGATCCAGATCTGCGCCAAAGGAAATTTGCTGACTGGGTCGCTCTCCGCGCTACCGCTTGCAGCGGTCTGTCAATTGTTGCTGCAACAGACGTATGTTTGGTTGTGAAATTCCAGTAGATCACTCAATAGATCACATTTAATATTTAAGAAATATGTTTACAAATATATTTATTGTGACTACTGAAATTTGCTGACGTCGCTCTCCGCACTTCCGCTTGCAGCGGTCTGTCACGCCACATCAAAGAGCGTCAAAACGGCATTTATGGATTTAAGTTCCTGATAAAATAGACATATTTTTAAGGATGAGACTTTGTTTCTTATCGAAAAGAACAAAACACAAACCTTACGATTACAGAATGTAATGTATAGTAATAATGTATAGCCCAGTGAAGATTTATTCACGGCTATGAATTGAAACGGATTAAGTTCTGCACGTGCAGTGGTTAAAATGACACTGTATTTGTTCGGTACAATTTTCGGTACGAATAAGTGTACCATTACACCCCTAGAAAACATTTAAAACACCAACACTGCACTTACCTGCATAGGAATGTGTCTGGGCAAATGCTGTTGTTGTAAATAGGGAGCTTTTTCATCATCATCTTCTTCTTTTTTAACGGCGATTAAAAGAGGAAGCAGAGCGGGAAATAACGGATATATTTTCAAAATTT
>NW_015551087.1:59173-71626 GCF_001515605.1 Sinocyclocheilus anshuiensis | reverse complement strand
TTTCCAAATAAAAGCCAAATGTTAACCATAAGTTAACATATTCCATGGTGTGCCATAGCCAACCACATATGGCTCTCAGTTGTGTGCTATCATCTGGGCCATATACAGTGGGTACGGAAAGTATTCAGACCCCCTGCCACATTTGGCCCAAACGTTCTTGCTATCTGGGGAAAAGCAAGCCGATAGAGTTTCAGAAAGCGCCTGGACATCCCGCACCACCACCGAAGTGGGTCCTCATTAGAGGAATAGACGGCGCGGACGGGATCACAGCGCCGGTGTTCTGACAAATAATGCTACCTATCAGATTATGATACCAACACTGTATTTATCCTACTGTAAGGGTAGGTTTAGGGTTGGGGTAGGTGTACATGTTAATAAAGCCTCAAACCTTATTAATATCATGCTGGAAGCAAAATCTGATAGGTAGCACTTTTTGCTATCGAATTATGCTACCATCTGTTTTAATGTGAGGTAGCAAAATCTGACAGGGTAGCACAAATCGTCAGAACACCGGCAGGTTGTAGTGAATGACGTGATTGACATTTGCTGGCTTGGCCAGCCTCTAAGCTAACGCCTACGTGCCTGTATTGAATATGATTACACATCACTCCAGTAGAGTTATTGTAAGACAGTTTGACATTACACAGTTTACACAAAACTTTTCCGTTTCCTTCTAATTCAAAATAATCCCACACCTTCTCGTCTTTCGCATGGTCATTTTTTAACTCGCCGCAACTGACACAAAGAAAACGCATGTGAGGTCTGAGGTAAAAATGTAGTTTCCGCCCAGATAAACTTTTACAAATAATGTATTCTTTTTCAAACGTTTTATTTTAACTTGTTATTTAAAATGTTTTAAATGCAATGTTAAAATTATGGTAATTTGAATGATAAAATCATGTTTGTTTGTTTGTTTTTTTTCTGTTGTGTAACTGACTATTGTTTTCAGTGTCGACTAGTAGGAGCTGTACTGTTTAGTTGACTAGACCCGCACATCCCTAGTGGAAAAGAGAATTATTTAATATTTTAATTTCTGTTTTACAGGAGAAATGGTGGCCATTTGACATCTCTGGACGTACATTGCTGCTGTTGTTAGTGTGGCCTTTTGTGACTCAGGCACTGATGTTTCTGCTGAGACGGAGGAAGAGAAGGATTAATATGTACTTATGAATTTACTGTACTGAGTTCAAATGAAAGTAAACGTCACAATGATAACTAATTAATTGTGACCTAGCGTTTGGTGCTTCAAGTGTAGCACTTTGTTAGCGTGATGTGAAGAGAGTAAATGTTCTAATCTCATTAATCTAATCTCATAAATCTAAAGATTATTTAATCTTGTATGAACAAGATGAATGCAGTTCTCAGAGACGTCCTGGAGTTATTTAATTTAATGTTCATGATGTGTTCCACGTAATTCTGGTTAAATGTAGCTGTGTGCAGAGACTTTTTCAATAATGTATAATATACATACTATCATATTTTGAAAATAAGTCATGTTTATTAGTATCTCTGTTCGGATGGTTGAAACCTTGACTTGGCTGACCTTGTAAATGCCATCTGCACCACAACAAAGATAAGACAAAAATATTGTTCCTGTGGCTCAGTGGTAGAGCATTTCGTTAGCAGTGCAAAAGGTCGTGGGTTCGATTCCCAGGGAACACACATACTGGTAAAAAAATGTATAGCCTCAATGCACTGTAAGTTGCTTTGGATAAAAGCATCTGCTAAATGCATAAATTTAAATTAATTATAAATTAACAAAGGATTACAGTCCTGCTGATCTTACTTGCAGGATGCCAAGCACTTTGCATACTTTTTTTTAGTCAGTTATACAATCTTTAAAAAAAGCCTTAATTAACTACAGGAGCCTTCAGGTGGCAACCAGCAAGAGCATATTCCGACTGTTCGATAATGAGAGAAAACAAATAAACAAAACAGTTGCATATTATATATATATATATATATATATATATATATATATATATATATATATATATATATATATATATATATATATATATATATTAAACGTGCAATTTTAAAGCAGTTGTTCACAGACAGAACTTAACGTTTGCTGGGTTGTTTACTTTGTGCAGCTGCAACTCAGAATGAGGTTGAATGGGTACTAGATTCGTTTAATATCTAGGGGAGTAAATTAAACTAAATCCATCTCTTCAGGAACTGCTATCGTTTCATTTTAGGTGCATTCATCTAGGTAAAACTTATGTACAGCCCCATCGACAACAGTGGAATTAAACCAAGTATCGGGACTCTTCGATTCTTTATGTGATTGTTGTCCACAACAACATAATCGTGATATCACCAGTTCTTTCTGGCCCTTCAAAGTCTGTTTTGTAAATGCCTTCAGTATGTAACTGTATGACCATTTCTTAGCACTGATATGTTAGGAATTGTACTTTTATTCTTTTTCGACAAAATGGTCTAAGAATTTTTTTAAACTTAATGTGGAAAAAATGATATCGAACAGGCCATTTGTTTTGTTTTGTTTCGCATTGGTTCGTTTAACAGATGCAAGGGAGCAAGCTAACTTTCCTAGCACGAGTTAATTTCCGGGCAAGTCAAGAAACGGGTTTTAATTTTTCAAACCTACGCATTTCCATTTATAAATGAGAAGAGACAATGCATTGCTGTCTTCTAAAACAACTGATAATAGCGTGAAGGCGTAAATCTATTCATCTCTCCAATACAAGAAAGCTTTGCCAGCTAGCTAGTCACTAAATCCATCTGTAATAAAATATCTAATGTTAGCGGAGACTAACGTTACAGGAAATTCCGAGTATGTAAATGTCTTTATGTGAAATGCAGGTAAAATGGTTTAATGTTATATAGCTAGTCTCAGTTTTAACCAGTTTGCTTGTGCTACTTAATCTAAACTCCCATTATCCTGCTAACGTTAGCTAACTAGCGAACAATCAGGTTACTAAACAATCGCTTCTTCGTTTCATCGTTGTTACTCAATGCAAGAAACAACCCAAGGACGTTTACTTTATGTTGCGACATTTCACTTTAACAAGGGAAAGTACTTCAGTCATTGTAACCTCTAAGTTTGTTATCATCGTGGATACATACGTTACAATTCACTTTCAATTGAGAACATACTGCTTGAAATGAGAACTACTTTTTTGCTTGAGAGGTGATCAATCCTCACAAGGGCTCAGGGTGTGTGTTTAATTGTTAGGGTAGAGATGCAAAATAACCAAACGCGATATTGAATACTACAACGTGTGCTTTGTAAGTGCAATGCGGCGTCAACATAATTTGAAGAGTTATTTCTTTGTAAATAGGTGAACGTTTAATGCATCGTAGAATGGGGCGGATGTTTCTACCCGCTTCGGACATGCTTGGTAGCGTCCACTAGAGCGACCGGGACAGCTTTCTTTTTGATTGACAATGAAAGCTACCAATCAGAATGCTTCGATTGGACAGTGAACGCACAAAAAACGTTCTATCCAGTGAAAATTGCGAGTAGGCGTAGCCCGCTCAGGACCGAAAACAATTGTTGGATTGTGGGTAATGGAGGTTTTATGGCAGAAATTGCTGCGTGCAAATGCCTAGCGGGACTTCAAGTCCCACAAAGCAGGAAAAACCTGGAGGACTGGCCGCATGCGCCTTTACGTGGGGGAGGTAATAAATTCACAAGCCCCACTCTTCTCCATATCAGAAGCGAATTGGAGTTTACGCTGGAGGGAAGTGTTTTCGTACCCGTCAAGACACCAAGTCAATAGTAGAGGGAATGGAAAGAGTTCACATTAACAGTCTTAGCATAATAACTCAAACACGAGATTGGAAGTGAACGCTGAGGTAACGCAAACTTAACTTATGCGAGTTTGTTAATGCTGTTTATGTTAAAATGTTCGTTCACTTTTAGAAAAAGCATTTCCCTTTTTTCCTCAGTGTTTTGGTGAATTGTTTTAAATGACAGCATTTATTAACCTGATTTATATTCATACCTCAGTTTAGGAGGGTGTCACTCATCTCACTGATCACAAACTTGTATATCCTTCAGGTGGGAGTGTACAGTTATGGAGCTTATTAAAGAAGAAGCTGCACCGGAGGATGACAGCAGAGGGCGGCAGAGGGATGGTCTGACAAGTGTCGTCGTCTCGAAACAAGTGCAAAGAAACCAGTTGGAGATCTGTCCGGGTTTGGTGTCTGGAGATACACGTCCTATGTGCCGCGGCCGGGATAGGAGTGATCCGGAGCCCAAGGCTGGCGACGCAGCAAGTGATGATGGATTTCCTGTGGACAAAACAAATGATAAGAGAGAATCTGGTTGCACGAGAGTAAACAACGAGGGGCTGTCAGATGGCCGCCAGGGCAAGAAGAAACACCGGCGGCGACCCTCCAAGAAGAAGCGCCGCTGGAAGCCTTACTTCAAATTAACCTGGGAGGAGAAGAAAGAGCTAGATGAACGCGAGACCGCCCGTGCGTCGCGAGTGCGCGCCGAAATGTTCGCCAAAGGTCTGCCCGTTGCCCCATATAACACCACCCAGTTTCTGATGGAGGAGCACGACCGCGAAGAACCTGACCTCAACACGGAGCTGGGCGCCAGAAAATCCGGGGCGATCCGCTCCGATGACACGGCCAGCGAAGATGAGAATTTTGAGGGCGAAGATGAGGACGAGGAGGAGGGGGGCGGTGGCGGAGGCAGCGACGGTATGGGCAGACCCGGCCACGCAAGCGGAGAGTTTTTGCAGAGAGACTTTTCTGAGACCTATGAGCGGTACCACGTCGAGACTCTCCAAAATATGTCTAAGCAAGAACTGGTTAGGGAATACCTGGAGCTAGAGAAGTGTATGTCACGGTTAGAGGAGGAGAACAACTGGCTTCGTCACGGCCGGAGAAATCCCGAGTCCCCGGCTGACGGCACCGGTGCTCTGCGCCTGCGGGAGCTAGAGATTGAGGTGGAGAGACTGAGAGCTGAGAATAACGAGTTATTACTCAAAACCCCCAAAAGTAAAGGTCCAGGACTAAACCAGTCTCAGTCGTGCTGAATCAATATGTTTTATTTCTGTTGTACACGTCAAATCGTTGCTCTTGTCTTACTGTAAACAGCATCTCTGTGGTAGCTAATACCCTCCTCAGCCTTTGCCATCCGAAGTTAATGTTTGAGACAGAAAATTGTATTAAATCTTTCGTGCGGTCCCACATATTTGGTCAGTCCACAATAATATACGTTAGTGATTTGTACAATTAAATTGACAAAACGAATATCCTACAATGTTATGTACAAGATTTAAAAAAAAAAAAACAACAACGGCCAGAAACTACTCTTAAGTTTGCGCGAGTCTTTGCCATAACATCACAAATTACATCTCCAATAATTTCAGTTTTGTTAATTTACCATAATCATTGAATATTTCAAATTGTATTTCATTTAGAAACCGCAAACATGCAGCGCTTCAGATTCATATTTGATGGCGCACATGCCTCAGTGTGTTAATGCATGACAAGACAGTATGTTGTAAACGGGAAAACAGTTAATGGTGTTTTACCCAAATATATCGTCTATTCAATTTTTAAATATTACATTTTAGTTCTAATTGTATTTATCTTATTATGTTGCCTGTTATATTCTCTGTCAGTCTTTACATTATAAAAATCCAAAACCTGGTTTTATGAGGAGTTATTTAAATTTTTCAAGCAACCAGTTATCACTTTTCAAGTGTACTTGCGAAAACTTTGCATGTAGACCTAAAATGACTAATCTATTTAAAATCTTGAAATATCTAATAATAAAAATTTAAATAAATTAATGAATGTGTGATGAATAGGCCTGGAAAAGTATATCTGCTAAATTATTTTTTTTCAGATCATTGTTTTAATGTAGAAAAGTAGTTTTTTTTAGGAATATAAAAAAAAATATTAGATTGAAAAGGAAGTCAATATGACCAAGAGATTCAGAAGGACAAACTATTTTGTAAGCAAATATGAACAAATGCAGTTGGGTTCATGCCCCTTCAGGACTTGGATCCCTGTGTTAAAGGGATAGTTCACCCAAAAATGAAAATTTGATGTTTATCTGCTTACCCCCAGGGCATCCAAGATGTAGGTGACTTTGTTTCTTCAGTAGAACACAAATGATGATTTTTAACTCCAGCCGTTGCAGTCTATCAGTCGTATAATGCATGGCAACAAAATCTATGAGAGTAAAAAAAAACATGCACAGACAAATCCAAATTAAACCCTGCGGCTCGTGAGGACACATTGACACTTAAAAATCATCATATGTGTTCTACTGAAGAAACAAAATCACCTACATCTTGGATGCCCTGGGGGTAAGCAGATAAACGTCAAATTTTCATTTTTGGATGAACTATCCCTTTAATATGAATTTTCTAGTACACTTTCTCATTCAGCTCCAAGATATATCACTGGCTTTCTGACTTTACAGAAAGTCTTTAGTCAGAGGTTGTGATAAGGTATTTTATCAAAGCATTTTGATCCAGTGTTTATACAGTGCTGCCTGAAAGTTTGTGAACCCCTTGCAGAATCTGATGCTCCAGAAGGAAACACAATGCATTAAGAGAAATTGAACAGGATGAAGATGTCCACATTTTTCTTATTTTGTAGAAATATTTTTTTTTTCCCATTTAGTACTGCCCTTCGGAAGCAACTGAAGATACTTGCATGTTTCCCGGAAGACAAATTGAGTACAATTTACCTTGATCTTCAAATTCAAAAAGTTTTCTCCTAATGCATCGTGTTTCCTTCTGGAGCATCAGTGAATGTTTGAACCTTTTTTAATAGTTGTGTTTGAGTCCCTCAACTGTCCTCAATGTGAAAAGATGGATCTCAAAATCATAGTCACTGCTGGAAAGGGTTCAAATATGCAAAAGATGCTGGAAAACTGAAGAATCTGCAGGACATGGAGGATTTTTCTGAAGAACGGAGCTCAGTTTAACTGTTCAGAACGAACAAGGGACTCATGAACAACCATCACAAAACAGAAAACAGTCGTGGATCATCCAGGTAACCACGCACCGTATTAAGAACCAAGGGTTCCCAAACGTTTGAATGGGATTATTTTAATAATTTCAGCTATTTTTTTTTGTTTTGTGGACTAAATGTAAACATATTTTATGTAAAATATCTTATATTTTTTTATAAGATAAGGTACTGTCCGGAGACAGTACTAAATAAAAAATAACATGCGTTTTCTATGATCTCTCTTATTTTGTTGAAATTTCTCATATTTTCACAGATTCTGCAAGGGGTTCACAAACTTTCAAGAAGCAACTTTAAAAGCGTTTTTCTCAATATTTTGATTTTTTTTGCTCCCTCAGATTCCAGATTTTCAAATAGGTGTATCTTGGCCAAATATTGTCCTATTCTAACAAACCATACATGAATGGAGAGCTTATTTATTCAGCTTTCAGATTGTATAAGTCTCAATTTTGAAAAATTTACCCTTCTGACGTGTGTGTGTGTGTGTGTGTGTGTGTGTGTGTGTGTGTGTGTTTTAAACTTCTCTCAGTGTAAAACTCAGTCTGAGCAATTGTAACATCGCTATAGAGATATTCTAACCTACAGAGGTTAACATCTCATATGCTGATAAACCCAAATTCTTTCAATATTGTGTAGGCCTTGCAGTTTTTCAGCACACGCACGCCACACAGAAACAAGGCATTCTTTATACAAAGTGCAAAGGTAAACCAGTATACAGACTGTTGCACTATAAAAAAGGAAAAATCAAAACAAATAATATATATTCTATCATATTTAGCATATGAACACAGAGATTCATTTAGCAAGGATTTATATTTGTTACAAAAGTTGGTCCACACAATGACCCATATACTGTATGTACATGCAAAGGGAGAGTAACAACAAACATTGTTACATTCAGTATACATTAAATCGGGATTAGATCACAAGGGTATATGAAGTTTACAAACATGCTTTCTGGTCACAAAAGATGAACTCTGCACAGGTGTATAAACGCCATCATGAAGCAAAATATATTGAAGAGGAAGTAGAGGAAAGAGCACAGTGAGTTGTAGGGCTAGGACAATAAATCGATGCATCGCATTTCGTGGATCGATTCTGAGATTATCGGAATGCATTGTGATTCTCGAATCGATTCTGAGCTTAGTTTTTCACAGCAGATGGCGCTCTAGGCTAATTTTTAACTGCACACTCAAATGCTCACGAAGAAGAGCGCTTGTGCGTTCGGCTGAGTTAAGGCTCTTTCACACCATAGACATAATAAATACCTAGAGGCCTCATTGGCCGCTTTGAGCCGTTGCTGCGCGTCCGCCATGTTTGTGAAGGCAAGACTGAGGTAAACGGAGGAGCTGCGGGTTTTTCTGGATAAAAACACCATAACGTTTACATTTATCAACCGATTTCAGAGGTTTGTGATCTACATATAGTAAGTCCACAGATTTATGATAAACTATGAAATCCTTATAATCAAGTGATGACAAACTTACTCTGTGTAAATAAGTAACGTTAGTGAAATTAAAGAGAGATGATCTAGCTCCGTCCCTAATCCTGACAGTCTGGCATTGTCTTGTCAAAGTGCTCACTGTACATATTGTGTTCATAACACCATTTACTTTATGATATAAACTGCAATATAAAAGTTAAAACTTAAGATTTAATTTAAACTTTGATTTCATATAAAGTCTCAGCTTTCACAGCTTACTAGCGGCAACTCTCATATCGGGACACAAGACAATGCCAGACTGTCAGGATTAGGGATGGAGCTAAATCATCTCTCTTTAATTTCACTAACGTTACTTTTTTACAAAGAGTACGTTTATCATCACTTGATTATAAGGATTTCATAGCTTATCATAAATCTGTGGACTTATTATATATATATTTTTTACTTTTTAGCCAATTGCAAACAGGACAACGCAAGCTTTAAGGAGAGCTGAAGAAAGCCTGTTCTCTGCATTTCCAAGAGAGTAGGCTATACACTCGCGTGAACGAGCACCGATTTGCCTCCGATGTCGGGCATTTGTCGGTGATTTCACAAAACCTGTCGGCGAGTGAAAAATCGGGCTAATATTGTGCAGTGTGAACTCGGCATAACGTGACTGCACTTGCGAATTTAAAGGTTTCTAATAACTTGACTTTGATTTAAGAACTCTAAATTAAATATCGCTTGACTCGATATGACTTTATAAGAATTATAATTAAACAAACAAAGAAAATTAAAAATCTTTGCGACAACAGCCTATACAAAATGCAAGCCACAGAGGCCTCTGGTCAGATCTATGTGGCTGCATGACGCTGTGCAAACACAGAACAATATAGGGGTAGAGAGACTCTACGAACAAATTTTGGGGTATGCACAATTTGCAACCGGAGCATGACCTCGAATTTAGTTCACCACATGTAAAGTATGGGTATGCACCTGTTTCTTATGGATTATTTGACTAATATGTGCTTTAAACCTTTCACACATATTTAGTTTCTGTCATCATTTACTCTTCCTCATGTTATTCCTAACCTTCATGATTTCCTTTCTTGCATAAAACAAAAACAAAAAAAAGAAAATAAAAAGAAAATGCTTTTGTCCACTAATGAAAGGCAGTGGAAAACAAATCAAGCTCTATTTTGATCATTGACTTTTATTATATACAGTATGGACAAACATTCTTCACAATTCAAGGACACTTAATTTCCAGAGATATCGTCGACTTGACTGCACAGACACTATTTAAACTGAACCGAGCTGGACCTTGACATCACTAAATTCAATAATGAAATGCCTTAACTGAAAATTGAGTGTTTAATCTTGTCATTTTACACACTTTTTTTACACAAAATTGACACACTATTTTCCTATTTGATACTGTACAGTGCTTTGACACAATCTGTATTGTTAAAAGTGCTATATAAATAAAGGTGACTTGACTTGACAATTTCTTTTGTAACATGGAAAAAAGAAAGTCACACAGGTTTGGAACAACATATGTGTCATGTATTCAACAGGCTCTCCCGTCTCTCTCACACACACACACACACTCACAGAAGCACACATTCACACACACATGCGCGCGCACTGACACGCGCACACACACACTCTCACACACACCCTCATACACAGCACTCTCTCACCAGCCTTCTGATGACCATCAACTGCCGCTCATCAGCTTATCGATCAGCCCTGCATTAAAGCACGCATAACTCTTATCTCCTCGTTTGAACTTGATCTTTTACCTGCTATACTCACCATTGTGGATAGCCTGTAAGCAGTCATTGTCTCCAGTGATGTCCCTTGTTGACTCCACTTTGTTAAACACCTGCAAACCTTGTATCATACCGTCATTACCTGGATACTTCTTACCTGTTTTAGTGATGTGTGCTTTCTGCCATCTTCCCAATGTGTGCACTCCACTTCCCCTGTGAAAGAAAAGGGCATTTATTATTACTCCTTAACCATTTCAATTAATAATCATTGCAATACTTACCTTTTTCTCCAACTGCTCAGTAAACACCTGTCTTGATTCGGTATCCTCTGTTTCAGTCTAGTTTATGTCCTGACAATAATGTGTGAATAAAGGGTGACAGATTTAACATTTTAATGGCTAAACTATTCATTTACCAGTTAATTACAGAGATGAAGTTTTTGTAATCTGCCAATAAAACAATAGCATTTAAACAAATAATAATTTTACTCTTTTTTACCTCTGTTATCTCAGACAGTGTAACAGGATGAAAAGACAGGGAGATATTCAGTATTTTTTTGCAAAGAAAAAGCCATGCCAGCCAGTGAGGGAGAGTCAGACATCTTGGTTCAGGAAAATGCAAGTGTAGGTCAGAACAGCCCCGTACACCCTCAACCAGGTTAGTAGACTAGCTAGAAAGTGGACAGTGACATGAGTTTGGGTATATTCAGGGCGACACATTTGTTTTAATCAGAGAAGTCCTTATATTGATATACTGGAACTAATTTCAGTATCGTACAGAAAAAGTGTCTGGTTGCCTTAAAGACCTGTTGCCAATTGTGTGTCATTATAATGTGGGACCTTTGAAACAGAAAGTGCCTCTGAGAACTGATTCCCATTTTCATATGCGTCTTCCCAGACATTTCTCAATCCAGATCTGAGGGACCTGTGCAGCCTCATATCAGAGCTTTCCCCAAGACACAAATGGGCAACAGGAAGAGAGCTTTAAAGATTCCTGGTACAAAGACAACATTTGGTTGGAGTACTCAGTAAGCAAGGACTCTGCTTTTTGTTATCCTTGCAGGCATTTCTCACTTCCAAGTGCACCACAATCTGTTTTCACATCAACAGCTGGATTTTCCAATTGGCAAAAAGCCTTGTGTAAGGAGAGGGGTTTTAACGCGCACTCTAAATCAGAGCACCATCAAAATGCAATGTTTGCATGGAAGCAGCACCAGCAAGTTGTTAAAACTAAATCTTGCATATTAGATTCAATCAACAAGGAGAGAGAAAAGAAAATCAAAGAAAATCAGTTGTATATCAAAACGATTGCTGATGTTCTTCTACTGACAGCCACACATTTAGCTGTCCAACGGTCATGCCTTAACTTTGCAAATTCTAGTATTGCATCCTTCTCATGGGCATTTAATCATTTTTGACTTTTCAGTCTGAGTGAAATCTCTTTTTTGGCTCATTTTATCTGTAAAAGAAAACTTGCCTAATAATTCTGCACACCTGAATATAAGGAGATTTTCACTTCCAGCTTTCATGGACAATTATAGTTCACTTATAAATGATTAAACAAAATTAATAGTAGTTACTGGTAAAATGTGCTTGGAAAAATATGATCAGAATATCAATTAAAAAATTATGCACACACTGTAATATAAGTAAATAATACTAAAAACTGTTTATATATAATATGCATAGATATAAAATATATGTTTTGCCCTTGTTGTGAGGATTTGTGTAAAGTTTATATAACTTAATGTTGAGTTTTATTATTTTTGTGAGTTGCACTCTATTCATAGATTGGATTCTTTTATTACAGTTTTTCACTTCTTAAACGTGAAAAGTTCATACAAATTGTTTTTGACTGTTCTGATTTACAGCAGTGAATAAATGATATTAATTGATAAGGTATCTGTTTATTGCTGATTTTAAAGCTTACTGAACTGTAAATGATTCAGATATCTACAGTTCTACATCTTTAGGACACCGGCCCTCCAGGACCGAGTTTGGACACCCCTGGTCTAGTTCATTCTCAATGGGAGACATGCGGAAAGTGGCAAAACGCGGGTGGTTTCGCTGGCGGCCATAGATTGTAAAAAAAGATGGACAACGCGTCTCCTATTCCTTCCACTATAGAAAAGTTAAGTTAAAGCATCTCAGTATGGCCGCTGCCATCTTGAGTAAATGACATCATTTGGAGCCAGAGTCTGCGCAGTAGTGTCGTGAGGTGGAGCCGCGGAATCAACGTCCCGCCCAAACTCCCGCAGACCCAATCAAAAGATCACAATCATGATAC
>NW_015551087.1:54397-58834 GCF_001515605.1 Sinocyclocheilus anshuiensis | reverse complement strand
TATTCCTTTCTATCTTATATTGTTTCTGTGTCCTGATTTTTTTCTTGCCAGGTCTCAAGAATTGTCTGCATTACACTAAATAACCAGAATATAACAGACAAAATTACTTACAAAACATGTCTTGTAAAACCAGTAAGGTCCTTTTCAAGGAAGAGAGGAAGGCCGTGGAGAACTGCTGTTCATCGCCCATTGATGTCAGATGTCTGTACAATTATTAAAAAAAAAAAATGTAATATCACTCAAAGCACAAGCACTCATCATAAAATACAATGAGAATTGTAGAATTTTCATATTCCATAGCCTCCATATTTTAATAAGTTTTTCGGCAGTTGAGCTCTCTTTTCACTCAATAAACAAGTAGAACTTCCACTTCCACTGCATGAGTTTAAGTCCCCAAAAAAGAGCACATAGAATATGACAAGAAAATGGTTATAATTAGTGCTGGGCATTGACGCACATTTAAAAACTATTTTAAATGAAGTTTCTACTCCAAATAATTTTCTGATTTATAAACATTTAAACGGTGGTTGTGATAAAAACTTGTTTTCATGAAATTTGTTCAAACATTAAATACTGAAAAACGGATTACATAAGACATGATAAATTTTATTAAGCTGTACTGTATCGCTCAACATACTTTATGATGCTTTCTCCCGTTTATTTCATGTTATAACTAGCAGTAAAGAGTAAGATCGATGTTTGTAATCTAGCTTGTAAGCCACTGGCTAGCTAGTACGCTAAATGACGGTTACAGTAATGCTCGTCAGTAAAAACTAATAAAATCTGTCTTTTCTTTTCCTCAAAAACGATAGCACACACTGTGGCAATATAGTTTATAAGTAGATCACCAAAAACTTACCTAATCTTGCGCTGAAAGTTCACATAACACAGTGTAATTAAGTAAATTCAACAAATTTGTAAAAATCTGTTATGTTTACTCGCTTTTCTTAAGTAGATTCAGTGATTACTTTTTACAGTGAATGACCAAAACCATCTTTCGGAAAATTGTATTGGAAATGTAATTAATTTTTTTATTTTGACTCAAGTCCCATTCGTTTACATGGAGAGGGCGGGGTTTATGACCTGTACTGCAGCCAGCCACCAGGGGGCGATCAAAGAGTCCGCAGCTTCACTTTTCAGGACGTGTGAGGCACACCCGCTCACTTCCACGGGCACGGTGTTTCGCGGCAGGCACCGCCAAAGATAAAAATATGTTATCTTTTTGTGAGCGGCAGCGGCAGCCACGTCGGTTTCAACCTATCAGTGAACAGATTACTAACAACCATGATCACATCAATAAGATTTTTTTTGCATTTCCAGCAAAGCCCTGCGCCTGGGATGCATTGTTTAGGCTCAATTAAACTTCTCAATATTCCTTTAAAATTATATTTCATTCAAATTTTTACTTCAATCATGACCTCACATGTAATTATGCTCTTTGGGCAAATCATCAAAAACAACTTCACTTGTGCCAAACGAAAAAAAAAAAAAAGGTAAATAATCACAACAATTAATGGCAGAATGACACAAACACAAATGTCCATTATGTTTTATTTAGTTTTTAGTAAATACAAAGGTGATGTTGACAATTGTAACTATGGCAACGTCGCTCCGAGACCGCAACGCGACCACCGCCTCAACTGCACAAAACTCTTCCACTACAAGAGAAAGCGGCAGCCGCGCGGCGATTCCACCACTTGCCGCGTCCCGTGTGAAAGGGCCTTTAGAGGCCGTTCACATATCATTACTTTTGCACGCTCAAGTTCATTATTTCAAATGTAGACGCGTGGCAGGTGCACTCATAATGGAAGCGACGCGCTCATTTTTTCCAGCGCTGCATCGAGATAAAAACATTTAAACTTTTCCACAATATCTCACCTTTTCCGGTTTGTCTGATTTGTCGTTGTGTTTTCTGACTTGTTCATTTGTTTTCGGATTTGTCGTTGTGTTTTCTGACTTGTTATTTTGTTTTCGAATTTGTCATTGTGTTTTCTGACTTGTTATAATGTTTTCTGAATTGTTGTTGTGCTTTCTGAATTGTTATTTTGTTTTTTAGACTTGCATTTGCCTTTGTAATCCAAAATGCGTTCTTGTCTTAGGACAACTTTGATAAACTTTTTTGATCCACTTCAAATGTTGACTACTATAGACTTCACGTAATGTACGCGTGCACTCTGTAGTGGTGTTTTGAATGATTTTTGCAAAATACTCGATAATGTCAAATCGCACATTGTTAAAACAACAATTACAATATTAATCGCAGACGATATATATCGCACACCCCTAATTGTTTGCACATGGTTATTTACATTAAAGGCAAAATAACTGAAATAATAAGGGCACAAATATAGATCTGGAACTTCTTTAAGTCTGTCTAAATATCATTTAGTAATTGTAATGTCTTCTGGTTCATATCCTTTCCTTAGGAAGGTGTGCTAAATTATATACGATCAGCAATAATGATAAGCCTAATACTCACAATAAAAATAATAAGGTCATATAGATCATAACACAGTTTCTGAGGGAAGAAATGGATTATCCTTCACCTGAAATGTTTGTCTTTTCACCCTGAAATGCGAGGCAAATGTTGGATCACAATACCGTTTCCGTTTAAAAAACGTTTTGCACCGTTTTTGTCGGGGCTGAACGCAGCCCTGGTGTAAAGGTATAACGGAAGTACAGATACACTGCTTTGCGGGAAAGCGGAAGTTAGCTGACGTCACTGTGAAAAGGGCCTATATAGGCCTATATATATCCGCTGAAGTAATGGCAGACGCATCGCGAATTAAATCTTTTTCCAATAATTATGTTTCATAACAATAATATGGTAGTAATAAAATGTTCGTTAATCACCCGTAGGTAGCGTATTCATTCTGATCTAAAATTAACGGTCGCCTGAGGGCGCTCTACGACCATTATCTTATCTGAGCTGAAAACACTGCTCGGGAGAGTTTCAAGATACTAAATACATAAAATTATGAACATGTATTAATGTGTGTTTATTTTTGTTCTCAGTATTTTAATAGTATGATTATTAACATAAAAGCATTACAGAACAAATTAATAATCTACCATCAATGAAACCACAAAGCTGACGTGGAGGTATGCATAATTACAATAAAGTAATTTTGGGTGTTATTGCTCTTAATATTATTTACATGTAATATAAAAGTACATATGTGACGAAGATGTTTTTGCAACAGCTCCAAGTCTCACGCTATACGTCACCGTCCAAATCCGTTCACATCATTTCGTTTACTCCTTTCTATTATAGTCCACTCAACTGCCATACACTATAGGGATTAGTGAGTGAGCGATTTCGGACACAGCTCTGGACTGGCATTCACTTACATTTCTTTATGTGGAATACTTAGTCGAAAGTCGTAAGGATGGGCCCTGTTTCGGACATTTGGACTGAGCACACATTATTTTCCACGAGTGAGCTGCGCTGTCTCAGAATGCCGTGTGGTAAGCAGCGGGAGTTTGAATGTATGAACCGCTGTGTTCTGTTTATGCTTGCTATGAGTTCAAACGGCCGCAAAATGAGTGCATTTTAAAGTGGACTAAATCGGAAGAGATTGTAAAAAAATGAGAAATGTTCTAATGGACTCTGTGGACTATTATGGTGTTGAATTTTTTTTTCTGCTGATTATGTGATGTAACTTGTGGTTTTTTAAAGGGGTCATATGATGCAATTAAAATTTTTCCTTTCTCTTTGAAGTGTTACAAGCTCTTGGTGCATAAAGAAGATCTGTAAAGTTGCAAAGACTAAAGTCTCAAATCCAAAGATGTTCTTTATAAAAGTTAAGAGTCAACCACGCCTACCTAAAATGGCTCGTTCTAACACGCCCCCACATGTCTACGTCACGATGTGGGAAGATTTGCTTAACGCCGCCCAAATGTTCACGCAAAGAAAGAAGGCGTAACTTTTATTCTCGCTGTAGTATTGTTGCTGCTGCCATGTCGTGAAGGCGCTGTGTGTTTCGTTGTGAAAGCGAAACTACTTTGTTTGGCCTTCCAAAAGAGGACGATAACCGCTTTGTCATGCCTAGAGCTGATCCGTGCTGGTCGCTAAGGAAATACATCAACTTCGCGCTGTGGATCGCCGGATCGGCTTTCACCGTGGATGAAGCGGAGTCCAGCCCTTCGTCTAATCCGCCGCCGCTCACTCTAGCCCGCAGGCCTCCGCTCACTCAAGGCCGCCGTGTGTGACGCTATGTTTCATTGTGGGTGCGATTTGCGAACCGATTTAACGGGTTCATTGAAAAGAATCAGTTCGTTCATGAATCAGACACCGTTTCTGCATCTCGGAGCATGTGATATATTATAAGGAGTAACGATACGTTTTATGAAATATAGCAAAGTAAAAAGTATGATCTTATGCTTTGGAATGTAGTGAAGTAAAAGTAAAAGTTACTCAAAATAAAACTACTCCAG
>NW_015551087.1:39064-53738 GCF_001515605.1 Sinocyclocheilus anshuiensis | reverse complement strand
TGATTCTGGTAGAGTAGACTACAATGCCAGCTGTTCTGACTCACAGACTGTAAGTACGTTTTTTACAAAGAATTTGCCACTGATGATTCAAACGCGAGTTTTGATCAGTATAGAGCAGCGCTTGTTGTTTGTCATTTCTCCGATCACAAATGCAAACATGGTTTTATTTTTGTGCGGCACGATGCAATGCGTAAAAAGATCATGTTTTTGTCTCATCGCTCCGGCCGGACAGGGCATCACAGTATGGTAGGGGCTAGTGTTGTCACGGTACCAAAATTTCAGTATTCGGTACCAATACCCGTGAAAATCCACAAAGCAAAACACAAAAACATGCTAATTAAAAAATTGGACTATACTTTCATGTAATTCAAACTGTGTATATATTTAATTTTAAAGGGCTTTTGAAAACCTAGAGTTATTCAGCCAAGAACAACAACTAAGTTAGCTAAAAAATGTTTTTTAAAAAGCCCAGAACTGCTTTTCTGACTGATATGACACAAACAATGTTAACCATTTGTACATTCTCTAACACGCATATTTTAGATTCACAATTCATTTAAAAGCCTTTGGTGTGTAAAAATAGTAAATATCATGATGTCCTCCTGTTTTTTTACCCTAATAAAAGTTATAGGAGCATTAAATAGTTAATAAAGAAACTTCATTCTAATGCTCATTATATTAGCGTTAGCCACGCTTATGCTAACGATTAACTACTCTAATAACAGCGTTCATTTCAATCCGACATTCAAATTAAAATATTGAATAATATTCATAATAGAAGCGCTGTTTCCCCCAGACTTGCAGTCTATTTGTAGTGGAATATATATGCAAAATCATTCTCTGCCAGCAGGAGGCGCTTGTAAAGCGGGAGAGATAGAGGTTTCCCCAGTAAGGGCTATACACAAAGCAGCACTCAGTTCACAAACGCTGCTCAGGCATTACAGGCAAGATGAAATGAGAATGACATCCATAATTTTCTGAAGACACTCGGTTTCCTTCAGAAATGCAGTGATATAAATACACCCGCACCGGGTTTGGACTTTGACACGTGCAGTGCTCATGTTTATTCAACGAAGTCAAAGCATTTTGGAAAATATATTTGTGGCGGTCAGTTCTGATATTGTGGCGGACCGCCACAAATAAATCAATGTATGGGAAACACTGATCTAAATATAAAAAATGTAAATGAAACTTACCTGCTTGAACTCTTTCCTTTGATCTGGGTGTCTTTAAAGTGTTTTGTTAGTTTGGTGTGTTTCCTCGTTTTGATGTCGCCACGTGCTTTTATGAAGAGAGCGCATCTGCGCACCTTTCGGATAGCGCATCAAGAACCGGGTTGACCGGGTACTCTGTACCACCGGTATTTAAAAAAACGTAGTACCGTAACGTTTTCATTTTTTTATTACCGACTTGGTACCGAAGTACCGGGTCTTTTGACAACACTAGTAGGGGCATAACATTTCCATCACATGCTTGAGGTATTCGGCCAATCACAACGCACTGGATAGCTGGCCAATCAGAGCACACCTCGCTTTTCAGACCGATGAGTGTATCGCGTTTCAGAAAGGCGGGGCATAGAGGAGAAACAATAATGTACAGTATGTGAAAAATAATGTTTTTTGAACCTTAAACCGCATAAACGCATTGCATTACACCAAATACACAAAATAATGTTATTTTTAGCAACATCATATGACCCCTTTAAAGATACTGGCTTATGAGCAATGTAAAGCTACATTTGTGTGAAGGGAAAAGGTGTTTGAAAGATGAGAAACAGGGTCAATACACACACGTTGTCTAAGCAATTGATGAAGTATGATGTTTTTTTTTGTTTTTTTGGGGGGTTTGTTTATTTTTTGTTGTTGTTGTTGCTTTCTTGTTGATCAAATGTTCCTTGCAGTCGCAATCGGATCCAACCTATACCCTTGAAGTGTGCTGTGAAATCCCTTATTGTAATATTTGACTTAGTATAAGTGGATTGTTACAACATTACAGGTGCATCTTGAGATAAAATAATGGACCTGACATATTTTAAGGTATGTCATTGCAAATTTCTTTCAGTTAAAACTGCTCAGAAATGTACTTTAGTCTGGGACTAGGCTTAACCCATTTAAGCCCACCAGCAACTATAGTTGCCGCAGTTTATAGTTGTCATTTTCCTTTTGTAAGTATTTTTCTAGATGTTATCCATGTTTTATTTCTTAATGACATGCAAGCAAACAACCAAATAAAGGATTTCAAGAAAAAAATAAAAGGTATTTACTTCCTTCCTGTCACATGAGGCTGTCAAGTTCCTACCCCTATTTCCAGGAAGCATGGCGAAGGCAAACCCTCCCAAAGAAATTAAATTTTCATGTTACTAATAAGTAGGGCTGCACGATAAATTGCATGCGATATTTAATGCGCATCTTGTCAGAAAGCCGGTTCTGTAATCAGCAGTAAATCTCCATCACCTGCGGGCTTTCACATTGAGCAGCATTAACTACACAGAGCCGTTGTTCACTGTAAGTATGTATGTATGTAAGTACATATCATGGGCAAATGGGGTATACCGTGTTAATAGGTTAATAAATCAAGGTTATTGGTCTTGTTTTCTGCTTAATATCTTTATTTATAATATCCCACCTAAAACATAGCTTAACTAGTTTGGATGCGTTTCATTCTAATTGGTCAAGGACCCTAATTCTTTATGACAAGTAGCTTATGATTAGGCATGGGCGATAAAACGGTATTGATATTTATCGACGGTACACCTTCGAATAACGATATAAAAAATGTTCGATATAGTGCACGATAGGCACGTGCTATGAGTGATGCAGACAGCACACACAAACACGAACACATGCTAAACTGAGTGCTGTGCCTGCCTGTGATGAGGAGATTGTGAATGAAAAAAAATGAATATTAGTCAAGTTTAAAATAAACATTTGCATTTGAATGTTAGGAGTGCGTCAGGGAGCGTCATCAGTGGAGCACGAGATGCGGTGATAATGATGTAAGTGACGTTGTTGCATTTTAATGTTTTGTTAGTCTAGCCCACGAGATGCGCAGCTGCTGTGTTATGCATTCAAAATATTAGAGAAATATAGAATCTCAATGCGGAGAAGATCTTGATTAGGTGAAACCCGAAACCAAGCCATTCACACAGATTTTTCATTTTTAGAAGGACAAGTATGACTGCTGCACTCGCGTCTCACACAAGAGATGTAGCCATGCAAATTTAAAACAGTTTAAACTTTTAGAAAACATGCCGCGAATTTGTGGAGGTTTATTCCCTTTCACTGCGTCTCTTATGTTTTTTAATGAAATCTGCGTGATGGGCGATTCGGCTCTTTGTATTAAGCAATGCATAAATACATTATGCTGTTTTGTTCATAATTGTTTATGCAATGTACGAAATTATATTTGATTTATTTGAGTTAATTTAGACGTAATGCAGGTTTTTATATAGACATTTATTTGCTTGCGTTGACAATTTAAATATGCTGCATTATTTTGCTCATTGCGCCCTCCGGTGGCCTCGGGAGACGAGCCAAAAGTTTCCTTAAAACCGATTTAATCTGCACATAAAACATTAGAAATTAGATATTTGTTTAATTTTTTTGTGTTTGACTGTTAAAACAAAAAATATTTGTTGTTTGTCTCAATAAATTTGGTTAATTTAAAAATAAAGTGGTTAAATAAAAAAAAAATCTATTGTCTTTTTTTTTAAAAGGTTATAAAAAATGTAAATAATGATCGATACCGAACGATATGAAACATTATATCGTTGATACATTTTTTAGCTATGTCGCCCAGCCCTACTTATGATTCCATTATAATGTTGAAATTCAGACAAGTAATGAGTTTACATTTACATTACTATATGAAATCACCTACTACAGTCAGCCATTGAATACTATGGGCCTAAAAAATGCATAATTTTCTTTCAGGTATACCTTTTTTTTATTAGATGTAATAGTTTCTTCTTTCTATTTATTTTGATTTATTTATTTTCATTTAACTAACACACCTCTAAGAATGAAAATACCAGCATGTTCAATAATACGTAAATAAATAAACAAGCAATCATGGGTAGCCTACACATGATAATTATTGAAATAATCATAAATTTTAAAAAGAATATCATTAATTTCATGAATATCAAGGACTTTTGTCAGGGTTAATCCATTTGACCTAATCAATATGTGCCTATTCATAAAATATTTGATATTTGACATATTTACATCACATATTATAGTGTGCAAATATGTTTATGTAAATTTATAAAACTACTTGTACCTTCACTGCAGTACTCCTTGTAGGCTACTTATACTAAAACTGCTTATGTAAGGGAATGTTCACCCAAAAATGGAAATTGTGTCATCATTTAGTCACCCTCAAGTTGCAAACCTATGAGATTCTTTCTTCTGTTGAGCACAAAAGAAGATATTTTGCAGAAAGTTGGTAACCAAACAGTTAAATGCATAATTTTCTTTCAGGTATACCTTTTTTATTATATAGATGTAATATTTTCTTCATTCTATTTATTTTTATTTTTTATTTAACTTTTTGATACACAATACCCTGTTGGGGCAACTTAATGGCTGCACCTTGTTCTGCACTATATTCCACCACTTTAAGACAAATGGATTTGTTGTGTTTTCATATTCAAGAGATTATAAGCTAGATGCAACTTTTTTGGGGTTTTCATCGAATGTTCTTCGACTTTTATGCATAATAAATGTGTTTATGGATAAAGATTTATCTGTTGAAAGCAGTTATTTTGAGTTAGATGCGAAGTGCTCGCCCACTGGCAACTATAGTTGCCGCACATTCAAATATGATTTTCAAGAAGAAAAAAAAAAACCTGGGGAAAATAAATGCAGAACATGTTCACATAGGACACTATTAACATGACTATATGCATGAAAACCATTCAGAAATATTTGGGCACAAACGGGTTAAGCCTTGTCCTTGAAACAAGGGGTAGGCCTACATGTATCAAGCTGTAAGCATTAAACTTTACAAAGCAATTAGTACCATATTTCATACACGCTGACATGTATACAACATTAGCAAACACTAATACTAATTTTGTCCACTCCTCACAAAAAAAAAAAAAAGTCATTCATGGACATATGCTTTGTCATTTTCACAGTTCATAAACAACATTCTGATATTTTATAAACTAAATTCTTATTGCTTAGCACACTATAAACATGTTCTTCTGAGGTAAATTCCGGCTTATTCCTCAAGTCTTCTTCCAAAGTCAATGAAAAGTAGATGACATTTTTTAATCTATTTTTTGTATCTATATGATGAGGGCGTTTGCACGCAGGTATTGCTGCAGATAATGAGCTCTGAGACGGGAAAGACTGTACCTGGCTTTAGTTTCATACGGATTACATAATGAGAGAATATTCGTTTTCGATTTGAATTTTTTCATTTAAAAGTAGACACTTCAAGTTTTCTATAGACATGTTGTAATAGGAATTTACTGTGCGAGCTGTTGTGGTTGTAATATTTAATCAGAATTTACGAAGTATAATCTACTGCTGCTGCACGAAACCTGCTGTAAGCCCTGTTGAATAAGCAAAGTAATAAATGCCTATTGCACTTTAAAGAGTTAAATTTACCCTCCATGATTTATCACAAAAATGTCATGCAACTAAAGCGCTTTCTGCTAATATGACTTGCTATGCATGCTGCTGCTAATATTATTTCTAAGTAACCTTGCATCTGAATTTGCTATGCATGCTATAAAATGTGCTAACATTGCGATCTGAATAGCTATGCATACTGCTGCTGCACAAAAGTACTTAGAATTGCTACTGCCCCTTTATAAATAACCAAAAGCAACCAATTAATGCATATTTCGCTTTGAAAAGTTCTATAAACCCTGTTGAGTTGAATAGCAAAGTAATAAAATGCCTATTTCACCTAAAAAGTTCACTACCATCCAAGCGTTATCTTATCACTGAAATTTCATGCAACTAAATGTACTTTCTGTTGCCGCTGCTATATAAGCAACAATGATAATTGGATTGCCTTGCAGACTGCTGCTAATATTTCTAACATTGCATCTGAATTTTGTTATGCGTGCTGCTGCTATTAAAATTCACTAAACTAGCGATCTGAATAGCTATGCATACTGCTGCTACAGCTGCACAAATGTACTTAGAATTGCTATAAGCGTCTTTATTAACAAGCAACACAATCAAATAATGCCTATTTCGCTTTGAAGAGTGCACAAAATCTACTGTAAGCCCTGTTAAATAGCAAATAAATAAAATGCCTATTTCACTTAAAATAGTTACTTACCCCATGCGTTATCACTGAAATTTCAAGCAACTAAAGTACTTTCTGCTGCTGCTATATTAGCAACAATTTGACTTCCTGCTGCTAATATTATTTCTAACATTGCATATGAATTTGCTATGCATGCTGCTGCTATTAAATTCGCTACATGCGATCTGAATAACTATGCATACTTCTGCTACAGCCGCACAAAGGTACTTTATTATTTTATTATATTTATATATTATATTTATATAATATTTATCTATTTCTCACATCTGTGAGTCAAGTATTCGCCGAGTTTCGGTTCGTTTTTGTGACACGTTTCAGAAAGAAGTTCACAGAGACCAAAACGGCAGAAAGCGCACCCTGTTTGTTTTGTTTATTTTGTTATTGTCAGTGTACACAAATAAAACTACACCATTTATAGATTAGATTGATTTTAGTCTTATCTGTATCTGGGTATTTTAGGTCCTTTTCTCTCTTATCAGGAAAAACTGCAAGTGAACGTGCCGGCGCACAGAGGGTTAAAGAAACTGCATTCAATTTTACAATAAACATTGCGTTATCAACATTGATTCAATTAGCAAAATCAACACCTATTTCAATGTTAATTCAACGTCTACAGAAAGACCTTAATTCACCCATACTGAAGGTATGACAGTGAAACAATGTTGCAATTTCAATGGTGAAACAATGTCACAAAATCAATGCTGATCCAATTTGCAAAATCAAAACATAATTCAATGTTGATTCAACCATGGTACCAGATGTTGATTCAACGGTGAATCAGCGTTGAAATGCCGGCTGGGTTGGCATTACATTGGATGATCATCTCAATTTTAATCCGCATATTCTAAGTATCTACAAGTGCTGTCAACAGAGACTTACAGTTCTCCGTAAACTTAAGCACTTGTCTGTTCAGCCTCGTCTCCTTCTTCTCCTGTATCGAAGTATTATTGAGCCAGTTCTTATGTATGGTGCCATTTGTTTCTTTCATATGCTTACAGTTGTTAATAAGAACGAACTTTTAAAGGTAACTTATTTGGCTAGTAAAATTATTGGTATTCCTACTCTAAATTATCAGACTATCAGCTGTCTTGGTGTTATATACGCACCCTCTGTGAAAATGAATTTCCTCTCTGAGGACAAATAAATTATCTATCTATCTAAAAAAGGGAGAAAAGAAAATATCTATCTATCTATCTATCTATCTATCTATCTATCTATCTATCTGTCTATTTCTTTTCTCCCTTTTTTAAACACATAAACCAAATGTTGTGATGGGGTACGAAAATACATTTAATTCAAGATATATTCTCTAAAAACAAGCCATAATATTTACTTGAGAAGCAAACGTGGACTTCAGTATCAACTTAATTTCAATTTTCATTTTCAATTTTCATCTTTAATGGCTTTTTGTTACCTTCAGGTTAGTGTGGAGGGCAGACTCCGGTGGATAGACTATGAAGTGCCGTAATGTGAAACCGAAGCCCTGAGAGTTCTTCTGCAGCACCACTGTGCGGGGACCCTTCCAGGCCACGCTCTTGCCTGATGCACATTGAGTGTTCTGACTAGATGACAATCCTCCATCTTTGTGGTATTTAGCCTGTCACAAACCAAAATAACATGATAAAAAAGTAATATAAACATCTACAAAACAACTTCAATATTTAAATATGCAGATGAAACAGCCATTCTTGCGCTGCTCAATAACAGGGATAATGATTATTTTTTGGAGTATCACCGTTCCATAACATACTTTAGTACATGGTGTGATGATAATTTTCTTCACCTTAATATTTCAAAGACTAAAGAACTGGTTTTTAGCTCCTCCAAAACACAGATCCATTCCAGTATTATTATCAATGGAGAGATGGTTGAAAGGGTGGATTATTTTAGATACCTTGGCATTACATTGGATGATCATCTCAATTTTAATCAGCATATTCTAGGTATCTACAAGTGCTGTTAACAGAGACTTACAGTTCTCCTTAAACGTAAGCACTTGTCTGTTCAGCCTCGTCTCCTTCTTCTCCTGTATCGAAGTATTATTGAGCCAGTTCTTATGTACGGTGCCATTTGTTTCTTTCACATGCTTACAGTTGTTAATAAGAACAAACTTTTAAAGATAACTCATTTGGCTAGTAAGATTATTGGTACCCTAGTGTATAAATAGTATACTTAAGCACAATTTATTCATATGTACTTTAGTATAACTAAATGTATTTGTGGCACACACTATAAATTGGTATACTTAAAGTCTGTTAAACTAATGTTGTACTAAATGCATTTTAGTTGTGCCAAAGCAGTGCTTAAGTACAACTAAAGTTGTAATAAATATAATTGTCTGTGCTAAAGTGGAACTATTTTAAGTATACTTAAGAACACTTTAAATATCCCTTGTACTTAGACTCCGCGTTAAAAATGTTTATGCTTCATTTACATAGCCTTCCTTATATGGTATTAGCCCATATATGGGTTCATTTGAAAGCTTTGAGTGTCTTCTTTACAAAGAAAGATACACATAAATCTTGGTTTTAGGATTCATAAAGTAGTAAAATTAAGCTTAGAAATATATTCGTCCCACACACGAATTTCCGCCTAACGATTGCGAATAATTTTTCCGAAGAATGTGTATTTTATATATTTTTCACAAAACAGTCAAGTTATATATCACAAGAACGCTCTCATTCTCGGGAATTTGACTATGTAGATTATTTCATTGTGTGACAATCACAGATCGAATTATCTTCAATAGAATCGTGATGTAAAATTTTGTCACCTCTGAGCGAATTTACATTTATACTCGTAGCACTGTTTCAGTCAGCCGCAAACAGCCACAAATATCTATATACTCTATATTATCTTTTAGATTAGGATCTCTTCTTTCAAACATGACCATTTTCACGTTTCTGCGTGCTTCCATCGGTGAGATATATAGCGTTTTGTCCAGATGCGCACCAGAAAAAACATGCGCACTTTCTGCCACAGACGCGCTCTTCAAATCATAAGCTCTAATGCCAGGCAAGTCTGATCTTTTAGAACTCTGATGAGTCTGTCGATTGCAATTGGTCAGGTTTTATGACACACACTCACGCCGGGCCAATTTTTGAAATTTGACACCTCTGCGTCAACAGCGGGGGAGGGTGGTCAAGGGGGCTGACACGTATCCAGATCCGGGACAGCTCTCCTCGCAGCGTGTTGTTCTTTGGGACTTGTAGTTTTGGACTGGTTTGAGAGCAAAACGGCCACGCGGAAAAGCAAATGCGGCTCGGAGAATATCAATCTATGATAATTATATTACAAGTTGTATATGATGAAGAACATTCAGCGGCGCCGTGGAGAGGAATGGACGCGTGTCTGGTGAGGCTTTATCAGTGTGTTTTCTCCGTTTGTGATCTTTGAATCTTTATTTTGAAATGTGATAGCACAGCTAACAATCGGATAAAACTGTTTATTGACAGAAAATGACTGTACATTATGCATTTCAGTAAATATACAGTAAATATACATGGAATCATTACAGCACTGTGTGAATGATCATTTATTTGTTTGTTTCACGCTCTGAAGGTCACAGCAGGCTATCATTTTAGCTCAGCTCTGGTCCAGGGATGCAAAGATGTTGGCAGGAAGAGGTAGTTGGATGCAGGGATGGCTCAGCTGATGAGGTAAGAAGATGCTCTGAATCAGTATACCAATACAGAATGCACATAAATGGAATGATATAAAGCTGGAGGATGTGGATTCTATTTTAGATTGTGATAGACCAGATTTATTTTATAATGTATTCAGTCTTCTGTATCCTGAAAGAATAACACTGGATTGTAGAAAACACAAAATGTGAAATTGGTCCAATTCGCTTATGCCATTTTGTATATTACGGTACTACTTAGAAAAACATAAAAATGAAACATAATTCAATCAATAATCAAGAAAAGTGCTTATGGCACATAGTAAAATAGAATTCTTGGGGTAAAGTGTTTTATGAAGTCTGTTTTTGCAAAGGAAACTCAAAATGACACATGTATATGCAAAAAAGGACAATTTTACTCGCTTCACTTATAATGCAATAACTCCTGTTTAGAAGCTGTTATTTGAAAGATTATTTTTTCTGGTACATTTTGGCATCTAATGGCATCAAACAAAGTAAACTGCAAAGAGCTGGACCTAATAGAACCTGAATTACAGATTTAAAAAAATATATATTTAAAAAAAACATCAAAAAGCGTCTATGTTTTTTTTGTGTTTATTGTAATATTTGAAAAATATATAATGTTATTTATAACATATTTTTGTATATGTTATTTATACACTCATATTTTGAAGTTCAAATGGTTTTCTTTACAATGAAACCATTTTTTTTCATTTCCTCCATTGTATGTTTGTAGGGTAAACATTTGAATTTGAGTATGTCAAATTTAGGCGAAAATACCAAAAAACGCACCTGAGCGTAAGTGGGTTTTGAAATGCAGAATTCACTCAGCATAAACTTCAAATGTATTTTGCTGACATTACAATTACATTTTAAGAGTGTTAAACATGCATTAATATTATACTAATAGCAAACTGAGGTCATACTATCCTTTACTTTTAGTAACTTTAAAACGCACTGCAATGGCATTCAAAGTAAATGTGAAGTGTGCTAATAACATCATTATTGTGTGCTTTTAATGCAAATAATGAATCTTTATAAATGATGGCACAGCTTTACAATTCGTCTTTTACTAACATTCCCAGCATACCAGCTAACTCACTCACCCGGAGAACATCAGTGACACACTGGGGACAGACATTTGAACAATGAATGCAGGAAACACTATGGACTGGATTCGAACCCGAGTCGCTGCGACACAAGCGTACTCGCTTTATTAGATGGCCACCAAAGCAGACATGCGCTGGGAAAAACTGTGATTACTTTGTGTTCTTTTTATGCTGTACTAGGGCTGAACGATTAATTGCATTTTCGATAATATCGCGATGTGAAAAACACGATTTTTCAATCGCAGAGGCTGCAATTACACTCGGTCACGTGACACGCGAGAGTAAAGAGGTGTGTTCGACTTGAAGATCGATCGGTGTAGACATCAAAATACGGCGAGAGAAAGCATAAGGAGACGTCCGCGCTCTCTTATAGCTCTCGCAGTACTTTGATGTCACACCTATCTGTCTAAGCAGCGCTGCTTCAAGTCGAGCGCGGGCCATCAGCAGAAAAATTAAATAAATAAAACAGTAAACAGCGGGCCATCAGCAGAAAAAGAAAATAAATAAAACAGTAAACAGCCAAAGGACGTAACTTAGAATGGGAGATGGATCAGTTTGTGAAAGGGATGAGAAAAGCCATAGATGAAGTCGCACAGACCCAGGCAGGTGCTGGTCATTTAAAAGCTAAATGCAGGAGCCAGATTTTTTTTATAGGTTTAAAGGGGGGGCGCGACCAAAAAAGTTTGAGAACCGCTGTTCTAAAGTTAACAGACAGTGTTTAAAAAGTGCAATCCACATGTTTGCAGATGTGTATTACAGTGACTTTTAATTAATACTATACAATGATTTATAGCTTGTCTTTGTTGAATAATACAGAACATAAGAGCTTTAAAAAAAAAAATTGCATATTAAATCGCAATCGCAATATTGGTAAAAAAAAAAAATCGCTATTAGATTATTTTCCAAGATCGTTCAGCCCTATACTGTACTACTAAGTACTACTACAAGTAAACAGACATTTTCCATCGATGAAAGCACAAATGATATGGATTTAAAGACTGTGAATTGCTGAGTAGTCTTAATATAGGCGCAGTAAGCGGCACAGTTCCTTTCGTTGGTGGAAGAATGTGAACGTGCAGAACTGCTTATGTTTCAGTGAATGCATATGGAGTAAAACCATCCGTAATAATTTGTTTAGTAATTCATAATATTTTAACAGGCCAAAGGGCTGCAGTCCACATTTCAAAGTGCAATGTTGCTGTTGTCTGTATGGGACATTAAAGAACCATTAATGGAGAAAAAAAAAGTATGTTCAGGTGCATTGTGTTACGGAAGGAGACTCATACAGAGGATTATAAAAATACAAGAGGTGTTTATTTTCAGCAAATGATGCAGATGGTACGGGCAGGTGAGTATTTGAGCTTTATATCAGTCTTTAGGGACGATGAGGAGAGTAACACCGTATTTGGATTTCACAGGAGATCGTGGAAGGGAGACAGAGGACTGCACACACCTCAGATGATGAGTACACGGAGTTTCCACGGAGCTGATGACTGGAACGGACTAGGGAATGGAACACAGGAGAACACACTGGAGGAAACACAGGAGGTAAGTAAAACAGGCAGGTAAGTCTTTCAATGTATCTCACGGATAGCATAGAGAGAGAGTCCACTTCGTTGAAACGAGACCGGACACTGGAGTGAAGTGAGGTGTGTGCTTTTAAAGGGGAGCTGATGATGATTGCAGATTAGTGACAGGTGCGTGTGATCAGTACTCAGGTAATGGTGTTCGCTGTGATTGGGAGGTGGCTGAGCCTGGCCGATCTGTGACACATTGGAGTGTATTCGGAATATACTGTACTAAAATAAACCCTCTGATCAAGTACGTGAATGTCTTTCACCAAATGTATAGCCTGAATGCACTGTAAGTCGCTTTGGATAAAAGCGTCTGCTAAATGCATAATTTATTAAATTATTACCAAAATAAACCCTCTGATCAAGTACGTGGATGTCTTTCACCATTTCAAACTAACAGCTATATGTTTACATCTTTACTTTTGAAACTACTTTCTGTATGTATGTCAAGCTGCTGTGCAACCATGCAAAATTGTGAAAAGCACTAAATGTGAAGTGTGGTTAAATTATTAAAAAAAGTAAAGGTGATAATTATAAAAAAGTACTGCATTATTATGAATTATTATTATTATTATTTGCAACTCAAAACATTTATTTTTATCTATACTATTTTTCTACTCAAGTCGAACTCAAATTAATATCCTAATGATTTTTGGCATGAAAGAAAAACCGATAATTTTTACCCATACAATGTATTTTTGGCTCTTGCAAATATACCCATGCTACTGAAGACTGTTTTTTTGGTCCAGGGTCACATATGTATGTAAAACTGCTTTGCAACCATGCAAAATTGTGAAAAGCACTATTTGAAGTGTGGTTAAATTATTGAAAAGGTAAAGTTCATAACGATACAAAGTATTGCATTATTATAAATTATGATTATAATTAATTGCAACTCAAAACATTTATTTTTATCTATACTATTTTTATACTCAACAAGTAGAACTCAAATACAGTGTATTAATCATAACAGGTCAACAGAGGATTCAATAAAAAGAAATGACTAAAGTATGACTTCAATATTTAACTAATTAAATTGTTTTATTTGCAAATTGCTCATTGCGCTGTAGGCAAAAGTTGCGTTCGGGTTTGGAAATTCTGCCCTTACAGCACCTAGCAGAAACATACTAGATGTTTCTCTCATTTTCTTTGATTTGCCCCAAAAAAAAGTCTCATTAAAAAAAAATTACACAGCATCATCTTAAAATAATTTCATTATTCTCAGATTTGAAATACATGGTGAGACTTGTGTCTTTAGCTGGAATGAGTTTCTAGACTCTAAATGTTTCTTCAGAAAAAATGTGCCAAGTCTGCAACACAGATTCCCAATAGTGTGCACTCTAGTGAGTTCAGATGTTTAGCAAAAGTACAGCAAAACTGATTGTTGGTGAATTTCACAGCTTGTGAAAGTTAGGTGAGGAGAAACTGACTTATCAAGCCCCTTCACTGAACATACTGTAGCCAATATTTAGGCCAATGTTAAAATCATATTATTACAATACTTATTAAGACACTTTTAAGGGGCAAAGGAACAAACAAATATCAATACAAAGAATGTGATATTGTCTTTTGTGCCATAGTTTTAGGTGAGAACTCATACAGCATCCTTAATGATATGACAACATACAGTACAAACAATCCCCACAGACATACATTAGAATGGCCTTTATACATCTACAGGATCATAGGATGAGTTGCTTCATTCATCCCTTACTTTTGGACTGAGTGAGCATGGACATGTCATTGGGGTTATGAAGTGAGCATCCTCTTTCAAAGGTTTCATCCAGTTGGTTTATATGGGTGTGTGTGTGTGTGTGTAGGTCATATTTAAAGTTTTTGAAAATCACTTTTTAAAAACGTTAAAATTTTTTTTTTTTTTTTTTTTTTTTTTTAAAAAAAAAAAAAAAAAAAAAACTCTAGCTTTCTATTCTACTTGTTTTTCTTTGTTTGTGTATATATATATATATATATATATATATACACACACACACCTTGCTACGTGTACTGCGTTAGGCTAACCGAGACTTGTCATTTGCACTTATATATTGTTGCTCATT